>NC_089505.1:259723189-260023189 GCF_036850995.1 Saccopteryx leptura | reverse complement strand
TACATTAAATAACAAAGATTGGATTTTTAAAAAATGTTTTGCCTATGCAACATCTTTAACACTTTAATTGATTTGAAATGATCTTGGCCTTGTAAAATATGCTCACTAAATGATTAGGTTTCTTTTTTCTTTGAACCAGTGTAAGCATTTTCCAGCACCTGGCTCTTTGAAAAGCAGAACCCATGCCATACCTACAAGCTGGCTCACCACCAAAGAAGTCTTTTTGTGTGTTTGTGGTGAATCATTCATAGTCTGTAAGATTTATCAAAATTGCGCTGTTTGAAAACCTTGTTTTCTCTATTTTTTGTCTTTGATGACTCATACTTTAGTGCTTTTATGTCTAGATTGGCTTTTCTTTCTTGTTTCTCATCATGTTCATTCAGAAGACGTTCTTTTACTAGTTCCAAAATTTGTATTTCTATATTCTGTCAGTTTTCATCTTGAAACATACACACAGCAATATGCTCTGAATCATAAAATTCTGAATTAAATCCCAACACTTAAAAACCTCACATATTCTCAGTTCAGGTTTACCTATACTTCTGTTCCTATTTTTATTCAGTAAAAATTTATTAACATTTTAAATTCATGGATACTTGAACCTTTATTATTTCATCTTTTTGAAAGATTTTAGTTGCAAGAAACATAAAAATTAATGCTAAATGGCTTTAACAAGAGGAACCTTAACACCTCATGGATGAATATGAGAAGTATCATGGCTTTAAGCTTAATTGAATGAATAGTTCAATAATGGTGTCAAGGACTCAGATTCTTCCCATCTTTCTCTTTAGTTGTTCTTTTTAGTCAGTTTCATTGAGGTATAATTTACATATAAGAAAAGTCATAAATTTAAATATACAATTAAATGAGTTTTGACAGAAGTACAATCATTTAATCAAGATATTAAATATTTCCAACATTCTAAAAAGTTTCATCCCCCCTACCTAGTCCCTGGGAATTTCAATGGAATTATACAGTATGTACTCTTTGTATCTTTTCCCTTCACATAGCATCATGTTTATGATATCCATTCAGGTTTTTGCCTGTATCAGTAATTTGTTTTTCGTTGTATTGCTGAGTGATATTCCATTGAATAGGAGATATGATGTATACCACAATTTGTTTATCCATTCACTAGTTAGTAGGAACCAAGTTCTTTCTAGCTTTTGGCTATTATATATGAAGCTTCTAAAACATTCACACACAAGTCTTTGTGTATATATAACTTTACATTTCTCTTGGGTAAATACTTAAGAACACGATTGCTGGGTCATATGTTATTTATATGATTAACAGAATATGAAACTGACAAACTGTTTCCCAAAGTAGCTGTACCATTTTGGACCTCCACCAGCAATATAAGAGAGTTCCAGTTACTCCACATACTAACCAAAATTTTGTATCTTAACAGTGCTTTTTGAAGAGCAATCCATTTTTAATTTTGAAGTTAATTTATTAATTTTTTCTTTTAGACTTTCAGCTATTTTTATATATACATTTGGGAGGGGGTACATTCTAATTACAAAAACTCAAAGATCACAAAGATTTACCAAATCCAAGATCATAAAGATTTTCTCCTCCTTTTCTTTCAAAATTTTAAAATTTTAGCTTCTATATTTAGATTTACATCTGCATCAATTTCAAGATAATTTTCATGAGGTATATGAGTTAAGGGCTGAGGCTTATATATGCATATATATGTATATGTAAATGAGGTTAGAATAAATATATTTTTATATATTATATATGTATAGCTATATATAGAGAGAGAAGGGCAAGAACTCTCAAGTAACAGCCATTTCTGGTATTGTGGGTAGGTTGACATTTTAGATAGCATAATTAGGAAAGGTTCACTGAGTTGAGTTTTGAATAAAGACGTGAAGAAAGTGATGGAGCTATACAGATACTGGATTGAAGGGTGGTTCAGGCAGAAGGAAAAGAGCCAGAAGGCCACAGTGGTTGGAGAGAGTAGTAGAAATGGGGGCGGGGGTCACAGAACATGTAGATCATTGTAGGAAAGTCATTCTCAACCAGGGGCAATTTTGGCAAAATTTACAAAATTCAGTAATGTCTAGGGATGTTTTTGGTTGTCATAACTTGCAGGGAAGGGAGTGCTGGGGAGGCCTGGGGTGCTGCATAATAATCTACAGTGCACAGAAGAGTCCACTTTTTGACAACTTCCCTTTCTCAAAGGAATTATATGGTCTAAATGTCAGTGGTGCCAAGGTTGAACTAGAATGACACTGAAGTGTTTTGAGGAGAGAAATGATCTAATTTAAACTTTTACAAAGATCATGTGGCTGTTTGTTACAAAAAGACTGAAGGGGTAGATGGGTAGGAAATAGGATAGCATTTAGGAGGGTACTATAATTATCCAGGAAAGAAATGATGGTTTGGGCCAGGCTGATAGAAGCAAGGGTGGTGAGAAGTGATGGATTCTGGATGTATTTTGAAACCTGAGCCAACCAGACTTACTATCTGAATGTCTGTGTCCTCTTAAAATTCACATATTGAAACCTAATCCCCAGCATGATGGTATTTGAAGATCAGGCCTTGGGGAGAATCAGAACTTCTCAGCCTTCAGAAATGTTAGAAATAAATTTTTGTTGCTAATAAACCACCTAGTCTATTGTATTCTGTCAGAGCAACCTGAGAGGACTATGATACTAAAATCTGGGTATGTAGGTGTGAAAGAGAGGAGCCATGTGCATCCCCTTGAGAGTGATCTGTTGTGGCTGGTGCTAGAGCTGCACCTTCCCAATGAAAGTAAGCTGGAGAAATGGACAGAAACCTAACCAGCTTTGGAATGGGAGAAAGAATGCCCATATGGGTGTTTGAATAGGCAACCAACAGTATCTGTTACATATCTATCTTATGGAAATAAGAATAGACATTGTTGGAAATTTTGAATGACTATCTTCAAGGGCACAATTATTCTACATATGGACTGTTGAGTTTCCTTATAAAAAGTTTTCATAGCTACAGCACCAAATGTTTCCAAGAAATGGCTCCTCGTGAAACCTTTCATTTGGTGACAATCTTGAGGGATGTAGGAGGTCCTAAAACCTATTCCATCAAAGTCATTAAAGGACTTAAAATTTCCTTTCAGTATTTGCAACCCAAGTTGTTACTGACTTGTTGTTATAGTATATAGGAAGTTGATGTGTTGTTTAATAATTGCTTTTTGAGCCATTTGTTTTGTCTACCCTAAAATATTACAGGCTCATTATGAGTCCTTATTATGTGTTAGAAACTACTTAACTTACCGTAGTTTTTGCTCCAGAAGATGCACCTGACCATAATATGCACCTAGGGTTTTAAGGAGGAAAATAAGAGAAAGAATATTCTGAAAATAAGAAAAAGAATGGTGTGTTAAAATATATAATAAAATATACCACAATAGTATTTCAGCACTGTAAACTCAACAGCAGTGTTAACAACCATTAGCACTGTTATTAACAAATGAGAAGAGACTTTAATGTTCAAATACTCTTCTAGTTGTCCGGGAACCTGCAACAGCTTAAAAAAAATGAACATTCGCTCCATAATATACATGGGCATTTTCCCCTCCACTTTTGGGGGAAAAAAAAGTGCGCCTTATGGAGCAAAAAATATGGTATTTGTCTCAATGATCGTAATAGTCTTATAACTATAACTTGGTAAAGATCCTCTCTTTGACCAAAACTCTAACCAGGCCTCCCTGAACTCTTTTTCAACTGGCCTTGACTCTTGGACTTCCATGTTCTTTCTACCACTATCCAATTTTAGCAAGTACCCTGCTCAGGTAGCTTAGCCAGAATATCCTATCCTCCATAATTGATCAACCCCTAAATCTAATGGAGTTTCTCATTCCCACAGTCCCCAAGTGATGTCTGATCACTCTGGCCTGTCATAAAATCCTGTTAGCTCAGTTTAGCCAGAATCCTCCCCTTAGTCCTGCTGTTTCCTCTCAGTTGTTTTCCATCTACTGCCTCCTAACCTGCTCCTTGGCTATAAATTCCCAATTTTTTTTTTGTATTTAGAATTGAACATAGCTCTTTCACCTATTGCAATAGTTTTGAATAAAACATCTCTTACCATTTTTAATTTCTCAGTTTTTTCCTTTAATAAACCTTATAGCCTAAATAACTAGGGTTATTTACATGTCACAGACAACAAAATTGCAGTTTTGTAATTACATTTAATCAAGATTATACAAACTTATAAAATGGGCATTATTTGCAGTAGCCGTTATGGAAGCAACCCAAGTGCCCATCAAGAGACAAGTGGATAAAAAGTGTTGGTACATATACACCACGGAATATTACTAGGCCAAGAAAATGAAATCTTACCATTTGTGATGGCATGGATGGACCTAGAGGGTATTATACCAACTGAAATAAGTTGGACAGAGAAAGGCAAAGGCCATATGCTTTGACTTATATGTGGAATCTAAAGAACAAAATAAACAATATAGAAACAGATTCATAGATAGAACATACTAATGGTTGCCAGAGGGTAGGGGATCTGGGGGCTGGGTGAAAAAGGTAAAGGGATTAATAAATACAAATTGGTAATTATGGAACAATCGCAGGGATGTAAGGTACAGCATAGGGAAAGTAGTCAACAATACTGTAATAACTGTAGTGCCAGGTGGGTACTGGAAACACTGGGGTGGGGGAGGAACCCTTTGTAAAGTACGTAATTGTCTAATCATTAGACCTGAAACTAATACAAAATAATACAGAATATAAACTGTGATTGAAAAATAAAAGTAAAAACAAAAAGATTGTCTAACCCAGGGGTCAGGAACCTATGGCTCGCGAGCCAGATGTGGCTCTTTTGATGGCTGCATTTGGCTCGCAGAGAAATCTTTAATAAAAAGATAATAACGTTAAGAGTATAAAACATTCTTATGTATTACAATCCATTCATTTCCTACCGCTCATGTTCATGGTTGCGGGTGGCTGGAGCCAATCACAGCTGTCCTCCAGGACAACACCAAATTTTTATTGGATAATGCATAACGTACACGGGTCGTTGTATGGCTCTTATGGAATTACATTTTAAAATATGTGGCGTTCATGGTTCTCTCAGCCAAAATGGTTCCCGACCCCTGGTCTAACCAGTAAATCAGTCTTGAGCCAATATACCTCTTATAACTTAAAAACTGTGCTATAGGCACTCCTGTGCACGCCAGGCTTCTTGCTCCCAGGGTCTAGCTATTATGTTAGTTTTCAGAAGGAGGGGGGCTCAGTTAGGACTTGCAGATGGCGTTGTAAGCTCTGATACTTTGATTGTGATATAAAAAAACCTATAACTCCACCTACACAAGTGTAGTCCTGGTTGCTTTACACTGTACCGATCTGATTGCTGATTGTTGGGAAACAAGTGTGTTAGGCTTGCTTGCTTTATACTTTGCCTGATTGGTGCTTGCCCTCAGGGTGGCAGATTGTAAACTGCAGATTGCCTGTCTGCTTGGGAGGGGCCATTGTTTGCTATTGTTTGTCCAAGAAGGGTTTTTTCCCTCAGCCTGGTTTGGCTAGTAAGTCCAGAGAGAGGGAGAAGCAGGTTGCCCTGCCTGCTTGCTCATCCACCACTGCAAGACTCTAATAAACAGCATGGTCCACCATCCTCCAGCTCCACAGTTCCTTTACCATCTGTCTGAATTCAACGTGAACCTGCATGACTACCACCACCAGCCTTACATCTGGTGTAGCTGGCAGGATTCAGATCAGATTGGTATGGAGCTGCCACCACCCTGGAAGGGTGGGGTAGAGGAGTGGTTGTTGTTTTCCAGTGTATGGTTCCCCATGGCTCTTTCTCATGGTTTGGGGACCATGGGCTGGATGTTTTTTACAACCCTGTGAGAGGTTGCCCAAGGTCGAGAGCTCTAGGAATAGCTGCAGTCCAAGAACTGCAGGTCAGTCTACAGGCTGAGAACCAGTGATAGCTTGAACTGGAGCAAGCACTGGAGAAGGAGGCCAGCTGCTCTTGAAAGCTGCAGTGTGAGATGCAGGCTGAACACCAATGGCCCTTGGAACTAGAACAATCTCTGAAGAAGGAGGTATGGTTTGCGAATTGCAGTTTTTCCTGAAAGCAGAATGCTGGCAGTGAAAGCTGTTGGAAAGACAACTGCAGGTTCAAGAGCTCGAGTCTCAGCTTCAGGCCAAGAGCCTGCAGCTGCAGGAGTCAAAACAGTTGCCGAAGCAGCATTTATGCCAGTGGAGTGGTTCTGAGTTGGTGAGGGCAGGCGTTTCCAACTCCTCCTCTTTTGAGGATGAAGAGGTTCAGGCCAAAGCTGCTGTTTATAGACTCAAAGCCTGGCCAATGTTACCCAGAAGGTAACAACCCAGTAGCCAAGAGCCTCTCAGGGGAAGCCATAGGTAGTGGAGCACTCTGTGGGCCAGCCCTACACCCAAACAGAGCTGAGGGAGTTGTAGGCACAATTCAGGCAGAAACCCACCAAGCCTCTGGTAGCCTGGTTGCTGCAGTTGTGAGACACGGGGTGGATGGCATCATTCTCTCCAGATCAGAGATAGAGAAATTGGTCGCCATTACCATGCACTCCTCCGCAAGGCAGTGTCTTCAGAACTGCCATGACTACCCCGGAAACCATACCCTATTAGAATGGGTGATGGCCCCCATTCATACAGTCTGGCAGAATGCTGGAGACTTGCCAGAAGCAGTGAGAGGGTGGCAATGCTTTGGTGAGTTGGTAAAAGTGCTTTGGGAACTAGGTATGAAGAATTTTGCTTTCAACCTTAGGTTCCATGGACCAGATGAGGAAGTGTTTACAGCAGAAATGAGGAACCTTATTCTCTGCAGTGCCCCATCTGCCCTTTTGGGTTCACTAATGGCCATCTTGGGCCCCTATGTGGGGCAGCTCATCAACACGGTTACGCAGCTGGTAACAGATTTGGGAAAGCTGGAGACAGCATGGGACCATAAGGCTGTGAGGGCTGCTTCCTGTGCTGCCCCCTCAACTAACAAGAGAAATGGGCCTGTAAGGGTTACCTAAACACAGATGCGGGGAAGATAGGGAGAAATTGCTTGGCAGATCTAATAGAGTCCTGTTAGACTGTTGACAGCAGCTTCAGCTGGAGCAAAGGTTCCAGCCACTGAAAAAGAAAATGGCTGACGTTCAGGTTGCATGGTTGCAAGATTACTTGTTGTAGACAACTGTGGGAGAGGAGGATCCTCCCCAAGACCCATTGTTCCAGTTTGAATAGGGGGAAGGCTGAGAATCCTGCCTAACAGGGATGCGCAGGGAGGCCTTAGGCCCCATGTAAAATTGACAATCCATTGACACTTTCTAATGTGCAGCAGGAGTTGTCATTAGAAGATAATAGGTACTTTTTGCAACAGCAGCAGCAGCAACAGATAAGAAAACTATCAAGGCAGCACAGGCCTTGAATTTGTTTGGCTCCACCAGGCCCTGTAAGCTTGCTGAGAGGTTTGGATGGGGCTTGTGGCAATGGACAGAGCAGTTATGAAAAGATGCTGAGATCCATTAATAAAGAGCTGTGTGGCAATAGCCTATAATGGACCTTTACCTTGGTGATTTGCACAGATAGCTGGTCTATCTATCGTGGATTGATCATTGAGTGGTGTAATGGACTCTTGGACTGTAACCAGAGGTGGGCACCAGCTTCCTTGTTGGATGGACATGCCGCTTTTGGACAGTATGAGAGACCCTGATCAGGGGCAGCTCTGGTGGAGGCCCTCCTGCCCGGGGAAGCTGTTCTCATCTAGTTGCAAATATGTATGAAGGACATTTTACTCAAGCCGGGCTTTAGACGGGAGGGCGATGTGTTCTTGCCTGATCCCAAAAGACCTCCTTAAAGGCCAATGGCTTCAAAGAACACAGCCCTGGACTATACAGGCCCTCCCACCCACCGGTGGGGTCGAGGGCTAGAGATAGGTCTCCAGTTAATGCCGTGGGCAAAGTGCTCAGGGAGACATTTGTGAAGGGCACCCTTGTAATTATTATAATTGTATAGCTTGTGCTGTTGCTGTAGTCTGTTTATGCAATATACCTCACTCCTCACACAGGGACTATGGCCGAAGATACCTGTTGTGCAGATTGTGAAGCAAGCAACCCTAAAGAAGTGAAATGTTGGGCAAATATGTGTGTTCAGTATGTCTATCTTGTACTTTGCCTGACTGATGCTTGCTCTCAGGGTGGCAGATTGTAAATTGTGGCTTGGCTTGCCTGCCTGCTTGGGAGGGTCACTGTTTCCTGGAGAAGGGGTCCCTCCCGCCTGGTTTGGCTACTGAGTCCAAAGAGAGGGAGAGGCAGTTTGACCTGCCTACTTGCTCCTCTGCGGTGTGTAGACTCCAGTAAACAGAATGGCCACAGCACCCGGCTTACACTGATCTTCCGACTGCCAGGCGAGGGAGGACGGTGGTCACTACAGCTCTGACTCCGGATAGGCCCCTGGAAGGAAGGCGCGCGCTGCGGCCTGCGCCGCCTCCCCAGGCCCAGGGCCGGCATCCCCGCCCCGAGCGCGGCGCGGCGGCCCAGGTGCCGGCGGTTAGGGCGCCCCTTCCTGGGCCGCTCCGGCGCAGGGCCCGCCTCCCCGCGGGATTGGAGGCCGGCGGCCCCGCCCGGCCCGACAGGCCCCGGCAGCCTCCGTAGCTCCGCTCCCGCCGTCTCTCTTCTGACCCGGCCCGCGCTGCACACCAGGCTCGGGAGGAGCTGCCGTCGGAGCGAGACACCGACCCGGGAGGGCTCCCTGCTGCCGCGGTTGGTCCCTTACTTTTCTAAACTCGGAGCGGGAACCCGGCGCCCCTTCTGCCTGCGTTTGCCCGAAGCGCCCGGTCTCCGCCCAGTTAGCGTCCAGGCGCCCGTGGGCCGCGTGGTGGGTGGGGCCCGCCTGGCCCGGACGGGCCGGGGGCGAGCGGGGTGCGGGGCCGCGCTGCTCCCGCCCCGCGCCCCGTCCCAACCCACGTTCACGCCTCCGTGTACCAGTTTGTCCCCTGAAGCTCGGGTTGAACACTTTTCATCACAGTCCCAGAAAGAAATCCAGGAGCAGAGGGGGCCCCCGGGATCTGGCCTGGAGGGGAAGCTGCAGCTCCCTCTGGGAAAGTGAAATCGAGATGCGCGCCCGGGAGTGCGTTTTACAGTCACTTTCATTTCGGGTCTCAAGAGCTGGTGCCACAGGCTGTCTTGATCCTCCCTTAGACTTAGAATTTTCGGCCTGCTGAAAGTTGTTCTTTGGAGACTTGAGGTTTTAAATCAGCAACTAAGTATTGGGCACCAGTATATACAATGTACTTACTGGTCAAGGGGGCATCCCCATAAAACTTTTCTACTTTAGAGTTCGTTCACCATCTAACTTCCCGCTTCCCTTGTGTTCCCGCTAGGAGGAGGGCGGGTGAATGTCTTCAAAGATTTCAGTTGTGTTCCTTTGCCCTACCTGGGACGTGGCTGCTAAATCGTGCAGGGCATTGGATTAAAGTAAGTGAAGGACAGAAAACCTACTAAGAGGTTTTCTACAGAAACTTTCTCATTGGGAAGATGATTCAACGAAAAGTTGACAGTAACTTTCATTCAAAAGCACTCAACACTGCTTAAAAATTCTTTGGAAATACAGGAGTTAGTTTCAGACATATATATATGCTGTCTTCCTCCAACCCCCCAAGAAATCTTCTCTTCCGGCACCGAGTTTCTCCTTGTGAAGTTCACTAATCTGTGTACAATTATAATTGATAGAAGTTGTGTGACTGTACTGTGGAGCCTATCGTTTGTTGTTGTCAAATACCACAATCTGTCAGGCAGAGCGATTTCCCCTTTGGTGAGGGTGGAGAAGGGTCCCGTTTAGAAGAAAGGGAAAGAAACTGAAGGAGGAGGGTGCCAGGCTGAACCTGCCCAGTGCCTCCTACTCTGCTAAATAGTAATCCATGAAAACCCCTGGCTTCTTTAAAAAATAACATAATTCTGTCATTTGCTGTGTTTGGCGATCTTTCGAATTTTCTTACCCAAGACCTCATCTTTGACACTTAGCATTTTCAATGAGAGGAGTATGGAAATTTCATTTTCTCTTTGCCAGTGGAAATTGTTAACTTAATTCTTAAGGTGTTACTAGGAATCGTAGACTCCAAAAGTTCAGGCATTTTTTTTTTTTTTTTAAATATCAGAACCTCTTAGACTTCAATATTGTAAGTGAATCTTCAATTTGAATCTAGTGTGAGGACTTTCCCAAACCCAGTTAATTCCAGAGTCCTAATGTCTAGAATCCTGGGGAAGTGCCCTGTTGAAGACATTTTGAGAAATATATTTTAACTGGAGTTTTTTGTTGCTGCTGTTTTTATTTTTAACCACTGAACTCACCCCTTCTGCCAGCAGAAGCGATGCCACCAAGAAAAAATGAGAAATATAAACTTCCTATTCCACTTCCAGAAGGGAAGGTCCTGGATGATATGGAAGGAAAGCAGTGGGTGCTGGGCAAGATGATTGGTTCTGGAGGATTCGGACTGATATATTTAGGTAAAGTATAACTATAAATCACCATATATTCTCATATATGTGACTGTAATAATTTGAAGTTGAAACTTTGAAATAAAATAGAATAAATGTGCTTTATTAAGGAATATGAAGACAGTGTTGTGTAGAATCTTTAGTTTCAACACATGACTTGCCCTACTCCTTGTCCACTTTTTTTCCGAATGACTCTTAGAAGTCTTTTCGGAGCATTATTACACAGACTGTGAGACAAAAAGTTAAGTATTTTTTTGAGAGTATTTTTTTTTTTGGAAACATGGCTTTTTTACAGCTCAGAAAACACAGCTGCATGAATATGAACAGTTTCCCATTTGTGAACCTTAATCGTTAATATTAAGTGACATAAGGTTCTGGTCATTTCTTAATTAGGCTCCACTAGAGAATTGAGCTTTAATACCTCAAGGTATCTGTTGCATGGAATGAATTAACTTCTCTCCTGTGTATCTCGAGTGGTATTAGTTATATGCCCTTTTGGATTAATTGCGAAAATAGACGCTCAGTATTATTTTCTGTGTACTTTGGTATTTGGAGCCTTGGTTGAGTATATTGTACACTACCTTTAAAAAATTACCCTCAAGGTTAAATTTCCCTAAATGTATTGATTGATTCATTACATCTGTTTCTGTAGGAGTTTAAGAAATTGGTAAAAGACCTCTATTGCTGGAATCTTAGGTTCCTCATTAAACATTTCAAACTGTAGGGGAGGAAGGACTTGCCCTCTACTCTCCTAGGTTCAGTAGCTGGGTTTATGAAATGAAATGACAACAAGTAGGTTAACAGGGGAAAACATATACAAATTTATTCATTTTTAATGTTATATGCATGGGGCTATTATAGAAATAAAGTGAATATCCCCAAAAGTGGTGATATTTGAGAACTTCTGTATACCTTAATAGGGGAACAGGTGAAGGGATGTAGGCTACTTAGGGAGAGTAAATGATTTTTACAAAAGATGAATGAGTTTTTAAAAGAATAGATGGGGGATATGACAGTTTGTGACAAAGTTTGGGAGTGGTGTTAACTTCTTATCTCAAGTCCTAAGAGCCAGTCTTTCCTGGCTGATGAAATTCCCCTGGAGTGGATTTATAACAATTGAGGTTTTAATGGGAACATATGTATTTAGGCAAATACTGGGAGTTCATAGAAAGCCTCTCCCTGCATTTGCTGGTTTTCAGGTCCCTTCAGCTCACAATATAGGTAAATCTTGGACAACATGGATTTGAACTGCGTGGTTCCACTTACACAGGGATTTGTTTTCAGTAAATACTGTAAATGTATTTTCTCCTCATTATGATAGCTTATCAGACATACTTTTAGTTTTCTGTTTGAATTATTTAATTTCAAAGAACTACAGAAAAGCATTGCTTGTAATGATTTTATTTTTTAAAAATATAAGTATTGTATGTGATGATATGTATTTAAATTTAAGTGCATGCTTAAAATTAATAAGTTTATACAATGTACATAGGTATATCTGTATACATACTCACTACCTGTGTGGTGAAAAGGAATTTAATTTGCTCAAGCATGTGATTTATATGTCTCTTTTCAAACAAAAAAATCTTCACTTTCAGTCTAAGTATGTGCCACAAATTTTTACATGTTTTTTTCTCATTACCAAACAATACTCGTTGCACACAATTTGCAAGGTTCTATGTGTATGTAAGACCTCCTACTATCTATCTGTATTTTAGAACATGGACTGGAAATATTAATAAGTGACCACCACTGGGAAAAGATTGTTAAAAAAGGAAAAGGCTTCATACTTCAGAATCTATAATAAAGCTGTGTGTTCCAAATGCTGTCATTGTTCCATCAAATGTGGCACTCATAAATCATGGAACAGCTCTTTAGTGAGATGCCATCAGCCATAACTTCATTAAACTAGTTTGTATTATTTTCAAAGCTCTCTAAACCAATCCATAGGAAATTATATCATGGTTTGTTTGGTTTTTATGCATTTTACCATGGTTCTCATCACTTCTGTGTAGAAATGAAGAAGCAGATAAATTCAGGTTTTCCTTAATACCCTGTGTCCAGCTGCATTCATTGCTGGTATTGTTCTTTCCAGCTACACTGTTTTTGCAGACACTTCATTGTCTTTAAGGCTGAGGAGAAACTAGCCTCTGTATCTAACTCATTGTACACATACAGCTGTCCTCTAGCTTTGAGATCAATAGCTAAGATCTTTCAGTAATCAGCAAAGGGCAGAGAAGTTTGTTACTTACTTTTGACTTGAAGAAATAATGTGCCTGTAGCATTAACAGTAACAATTATAAGAGGGAAAAGCGTGACTGCAAGGACGAAGTCAAAGTTCTTTTTCTGTATAGGAAAAGAGAGAGAGGAAGAAAGGAAACTGGTTTGGGGTGGGAAATTTGCTTCTGTTTTAGTATAAAATCAGTGGAGAAGTTTCTAAAACTCCAGGGAAGGCGAGATAAATGAGTTGGTTCCAATGCTCCCTTTGAATTGCGTAAATAAGAGCATGGGTTTTGGTGTTTGGCAAATTTGGGTTGAATTCTGACCTTACTAAACCACTTTAAAACAATGTGACTTTCCCTTCGTCATGAGTCTTTGTTTTGTATGATTGGAATTTTAATAATTGTGAGGATTGACATAATGTTTTTAAAGAATTTAGAATATGGTAAGCACTTACATGTACAGTAATTTATTTATTTAGAATTTCCCATACTCCGTGATAATTGAATTCCAGGTTCAGTGTCCAGTGCCACAAGGGATTAGGATGGTAACGAAGACATCTATTGGGAGAATTTTCCATTTATTCTGCTAAGGATTTAGCTGCTAATGTGATATATAGCTAAGAATATAGAATGTCATGGAAGATTATGACATTTTACTTACCCACTGATATCTGTATTTCCCCTTAAAGTTTATAATAGTAGTCATGGTGACATAATGGAAAGTTCTCATTTAAGCTGTCTTATATGTTCCAGATGTGAAGGATAATAATAGGTTTCAGAAGTTAGTAAAAAATCCAGAAAAACAGAATTATAGGTAATAAACTTCAGCTTTTGAAGACTTAATACGAGTGAAAATAGAAATGACTTATCTGTGATAGTTTTGGATTTTGCATTTGGGCATAGTGATGACTATTTAGCTTTGGAACATCAACACAGAGTAGATGTTCAAGAGTTGTTCGCCTGAGAGTTTGAGACTGAGGATGGGATATAAAACCCATATGAGCCAGTTTGCTCTATTGTCTGCCATAATTACAGGTATCACCCTTAAGTCCAGCCTGTAGTCTTAGAGTCACAAGAAAAGCTGGACTAGGATATCATCTAAAAGAATCTGTGTATGCTTTATTGATAGTAAATCAGTAGCATCTTTTATGGAAAATACTATACTATAACTAGAACTCAGGTGAAGCCTTAATAAGATGGAATCATTTATGCATGGGCAAGTATTTAGTCTTCATCTAAGTGACTATCATTAAATTTTTTTAGTTCATATTCTTTGAATAGATCAATTTTGATCTTTAGAAACAGAAAAAAATATTTTTGAGGAGGGAAACATGGATGGGAATACTAGGATTTTTAGAAATTATCAAAATTTAACTCATTTAATTGTTAAGGAAACAGACTTCTGATTATGAAGGAATAGAAAATATTAGTTATTCCAGTGTGGTTTTTTACTTATTTTACTTTTTAGTCAGCTAAAGTGGATTGATTTTTAAGGTATGCAGACTAATGTTTAGAAGAGTCTAGTGCTAAGCTATCAACAAAGTGGAGTTATTGGAGCACATGGTGCTTCCGAATACATTGCTGTATTAAGTGTTATTTTGGCAGTGTTTTACAGAGCAGGCTTTGAGATACTGTAAGCGGTTAGTCTTTTTTTTTCTTATTTTTAATTTTTATTTTATTTATTCATTTTAGAGAGGAGGGGCGGGAGAGAGAGACAGAGAGAGAGAGAGAGAGAGACGGGGGAGGAGCTGGAAGCATCAACTCCCATATGTGCCTTGACCAGGCAAGCCCAGGGTTTTGAACCAGCGACCTCAGCATTTCCAGGTCGACGCTTTATCCACTGCACCACCACAGGTCAGGCTGTAAGCAGTTAGTCTTAACTGACACAATGCAACATTATGGTGTCACTAGAAAGCCCGGCGATCATACGAAATGACCGCTTTTCTAGATATTATAAATTGTAATTAAAATGATTTGTGCAAAGGTGTCTGCTAATTCAAACTGAATTACCCAGGGCAGGCGGTGAGGACGCCCCTTTGCTTAGTGCCCCACGGGGTTTCTCCCTTCTATTTGTTTAATTGCTTAAAGTAGAGTGCAATGAAGGAAACTACTGGCGGTACATTTCTTAAGAGCCACCACTAGCTCAATAAATAAAGGTGATTTAAATAATAAAATGTTACAGGCAAGTCAATTGGTTTATTTCCCATGGACGCAAAAGCAAACAAACTATTAATGGATCAAATGCTATCCATGTACTGTTTGCTATTTGGATGCTGATTAGTCAATAATTTATTCAAGAGTGGTGGATAATTCTCAATTAGTGGAACTACAGTGTTTCCGTACTTGCAACATTGAGAAAATCCTTTCTTGCCACGTCAAATCGATTAGTTTCTAACTTGAAGTTTAAGGACTGACAGTGTTCACATTTAATATTCATGTCACCAGAGGAATGCTCAAAAATTAAAGTTTCTCCGTTTGAAACTGTTTTAATCCTTTTTGCGTTTCGGGCAACATTACTCTGTCGTTTTTTTGCATTTCTCTCCTGCCTTTGTTCAAGGGACTCATTTTGTCGAGACAGGCTTTTTTGTCTTGCATCTGAGGCAAGCCTTGTTTCTCTATGCTCATCAGTCTCATTTTGCCGAGAAAGATGCATTTGCTCTGCGACTGAAGCAAGCCTTGTCTTTCTCTGCTCAGTGGTTTCTTTTTGTCGAGAAAGCCGTTTTTGTGCAGCTTTAGCTTCTTTTCTCTCCTCTTCAGTGCTGTATTTTCTAGGAGGCATTCTTAAAAGAAATTACGTTATGATGTAGTTTTTATGTAAAATAGATGATTGCCAATGCAAACAAATGTTCACCTTCCCCCTGACACGCTCAATTTGTGTTCAGCCTTAAATTGTTTCAAAAGCAGATGATTGCCAATGCAAACAAATGTTCACCTTCCCCCTGACCTGCTCAATTTGCGTTCAGCCATGGCAACTTCACCCCATTGGCTAGTACAGTTACGCAAGCAACCAATAAGCTATAGGCAACAAACAGACACTTAAGCCGCATATAATAAAGATTACAACTATTGCAGGCAATATTGGGGGGGGGGGTGAGAGGAAGAAAGAAAGAAAGATGAAATAAGGGTATCTCATACTAGAAATCATATGTGATAAATTAGTTCACAGATGAAGGTATAGAGAGAGGACAGCTTCTAGAAACTCAAAAGAGGAAGGGATCACTAGGATTTTGTGAATTTGATACACTGATTGGGTCTATACCTAAGAAAGAAAAGTCCCTAGAAGTTGTATCTTAATTTTGTATGTGTTGTCCACAGGCTATTAAGTTTGAGTTTTTAAAGAAAGAGGACTGTTCATTTACCTACCAGTCAAGAAATCTAACTATGGTATTTACAAAAGTTTGGCTTCTTTGTATAAAAAGGCAGAATTCTTCTAAGGCTTAGCCTTTGTTTGTCTTTTTCATCTTTTTTTTTTTTTAAGTGTCCAACCTTCTTAACCTATCTATATTATGGTTTTTATTTTCAGCATTTTGCTATTAAAATATTTCGCCTTAGGGAAGATTTACAAGCTCTTCTGTTCTTTAGTGATTTACATATAATGTCCCTTCCACTGCATTTCATACTATTCTAGTAACTTTTTACTATGGTCAAGGTTTTAAAATTTGAAACCAATTGCTATAGGGAAATGTCTTCTTCATGAAATGAGCTCGCTTCCATTGCCACACAATAAAAGAATTCTCAGCTTTTGAGAGCTTCTAGCTTCCTTATGAAATATGGGTAGACTTTTGCTTCTGAAGTGTTTTAGGGTTTATTCTTTAGTTATAGAAGAAGAGGAATAAATGGCAGGAGGCATGGTCATTCTTTTAAGACACAGGTTTATCTGTGTTTGTAAAATAAATGAGAAGTAAAAGTTCCAAAGCTCTAAATGGGCAAATTCACTACAAATGAGCTATTTGGGTGAAGACAGTTTGTCCTCCATTTCCACTTAACAATGATACAAGTGTTCATGGATTTTATACTGCTTAGTACTTGGTTTTTGTAATCTGTGCTCCTTCAGAATGTTTGTCCCTTACAACTCAATTACATGGACTGAGTACACTCTACGGTAGTCTAAGCATAAGAGTATTTTATGAGAAAAGAGAGAAACTCAGCAGTTATTCCAAGACAATTGTGGACGGTTTTCATTTCTTTTAAAAGGATGGCCTTCATTTAGTCAGGTAGACTTTTCTTTTCTAACATCGCTAATCAAGTAATACTTGAGGAAAAAGATTCCATAGAAAGACATCCACTGAAGGCCAGAAACCTCTACAGATGCAATGTGATCCCAAGCAATGAAACATGTGGCCCTTCATTGGCATTATATGATAACAGGAGGATCTTCTGGCAGAAGAGCTGACTTTTGCTGCGTTCTGCATGTTGCCCCTCCAAACCCATCTTTGATTGGCACCTATGCCCTATTGAAACTGGCATCACACCTTCTGAATGGGCACAGTGCCAGGCGAGCAGATGGGTATGGGCAAAAGCCTGCCAGAAACCCAGTATGTGCATCAAGTTTAAGTATCAAGGGCCCAAACTTCCATCCAGGGATATAAAAACTACAGTCTGTTGAGAGCTTTTTGTGCTTAAGGTTAAAGGACATGCCATTTCTCCTCCAGCTTAGAGGTTGATTAATTTTGAAAGTCAAACAGGAGCTCCTGTGGTTGTGTCAGGCACAATTCTATCTTTGGTGAATGAGAATTACTACTTCATGTAGGGAAGAGAAAGTATTGTAATGAAGTTTCCGATGAGGGTTACTCTCCTGCAAGTGCCTCCAGCACTTAAACAGCATGCATTCAGTGGAGATGAATATTTCTGTTCTCCAGCAGAGCCAGGTGCAATCAAAGCCAGATCTTCAACCTGCTGCAGTAAAGAACCCTAAATTTAGAAAGGGCAGGCAAAGTTTGGAAAAACTCCTTGGTGGCAGCTCTCACCATGAACTGATGAGGCTTCACAAAAGTATATAAAGGAGATGAAGGAAAAACTCCAAATAAAAAAATCCTTCAGAATACTTCAGCCTGAAACAGAAAGATCTTTATAAACCAAAGGAAAAGTTTAGTCCTTTCTCCTTAGAGCTGAAATTCTTCTGAATTTTTTATCAATAAAAAGTTTACCAAAATGTTAGAACTTAATGCATAAGTAACAAAGCTTCCTATTCTAACATTTATTTCATTGCATGTCTATCATGTATGTAAACTTCACTTCCTGAATAATGGATTTTGCATAAAATTGCGTTCTAAATATCATATTCCTTATGATCGTCTCACACCAACTACAGAACTAGGCCAAAAAAACAAAAAAACAAAAACAAAAGAGAGCATCAATTCTTGTGATCACTTTAATCATATTCTCTAGCTGCTCTTGAATTTACAGGAAATCCTGTAAGACCAGCTGTGGCCAAGAAAGACTTTTCCTGATCACCTTATAGCCATTGCTTTTTCTTTTCCACTGTGTAAACTTTATGGAACAGATTCCATGAGACCGTTGTGAATACTTCAGCGTATTCAAACATCTAACTGCCACAAATTAAACTACTAAAACTAAAGCTGGTGCGTTGTAACTGCCAAGTAAAACTGGCACGTCCCTCTGTCAGACTGCAGGAGAGTATGCCATACAGTCCTCAGAAAACACAATTCATCCAGAAGCACTCTTGTCACTTGCTCTGATATTAAACCAGAGAAAGTGACATTAATTAAAGAAGTGACATGAGCCAACAAAGGCAATGATATTCGAAGTGTTGGCTCATGTACAGACCTTAATCCAACTCGCTCTGCTTAGGTATTGTGGCCCTTCCTGGAGAGTGGTGTGGCTACTTCCCCCCTTCCTCCTCCTGTATTTCCATTCTGAAACATCATTTTCAAGCAACTGAAATCTCCTAGGCAGGGTTGGACTAGCCAGTTGGTGCACTGGTAGTCATTGCAGGGTTTCCCAAAATGGTAGTGTGATGGCATGTGATGCATGTACTGCGCTTGGTAGCTGTACGAGCTGAACAATCCCAGGCAGAGGGGAGTTGGTTTAACAAAAAAGCAAGCAACAGCCAAACAGAGCAAAGGACCTAGGTTTGGAAGTCTGGGAGTGAGGGGAGTCTGCTGCAACAGCAGTTGTGAAAACAAATGGCTGGTGGGCCTTATGAAAATTCTAGCATGCTGAAGAGGCCAGCAGGGGAGTATCCACAACTTTTCTTTCTCTTTGTTCCCACATTGTGCTTTCTCACAGTGCTCCTCTCATTGTTTCATATGATTTTTATTTACATACTGTCTTATTCACCCCTAACATTAGATTATAAACTCCTTGTAGGCATTCTCAGGGTGCTTAAACAAGGCCTTGAATATGGTAGTTTTCTCAAAATGATTGTTAAATTAACTCTAGAACTAGCTTGTCATGGGAAATAATTTTCCCAATGACTATCTGAGATTAAACTTTGTGCTCTAATGTGTGGGGATAAAACACTATACTTTTAGGTTTAGAGACGTTATTTAAAGAATTGTGGAGATTGAGGGGAGAGAAGTATTTGTTTATTCTCAATCATATTTTTAAAACACAAGAAGCTATATACTTCATAGATTCTAGGATTTATTGTGAAAAGTCTACTTTGCTCATGCATAGTGTAGGGAGTTAAAAAATGGATATTGTATTAAGACCTAACAGTACTGTGTCTGGACTAACACCGTTCCACCGTATAGCACTCATTAGGAGTAGACCTAATAGCAAGTCTGAACTTGTGTGGAGGAAACGGATGGTGTTCATTGTTAAATAGATTGACTTGTGGGCATGTAACTAGCATAAGAAATCCACTTTGCACAGAATGTAAATACAACTTTAATGGAAAATAAATTATTGGAATTTCTTTTAAGTAAATGACGGGTTTGATTAAGAGTTTTGTACATAGTCAGAAGCTTTTGTTATGGTTGCTGGGCATAGGCATTTCATAGTGGTGATCAGGAATTTTTTTGTCTGTGTAATTAGTCATGAGGTCTAATGTACATTTTTCATATCAGGCCGACAATCGCTTCAAAGAGACAGCAGTGCTGCAAAGGAGCAAGAAAAGAAGGCCAAAGTTGACACACACAGAGGCAAAACAGTGGAGAAAAAAAATCAACACGTTTTGCAAAATCAATCATTGAAAATGTGTCAGTGTTCAGGAGACTGTCTTTAATTTGCAATCCAAGTGAAAAAGAGTATTTAAATATGAGAGGCAGTATTATTGAGCCCAGCATGCCTGCTACCACTTGTTTGACTAGCTCAGAATAGAACACTGAGAGGCAAGGCCTCAAAGTTAAATGAACGTTTATACATTTTAAAATCAAATGAAAGATTCAGAGTATATTCATGAATTAAATTTTTTTTTCCCCCAGAACCCTAAATTTAATCAGCTGGAATTACTTTTAAAGTGTCATTCTATTTAACTTTTGGGAATGATGAATTTGCCTTTTAATAGGGATGCTGTATTTTATCATGAAGATGAAACAAACTGTCTTTTGTTAATTATTCCCCAGAGACACTGGCCATTTTTCTCTCCTGTGCTTAGTGTAGAGTAAAGGCAGCTTCTGCACATTTTTTTCAAGCAAGAGCAATTGGAAGCTACAATGTGTGAAAGAGGCTCATGGAGTGCATAGCCTGCATTGTAGGAGTTCCCAGGGCCACCTAACGCAATTCTTATGGGTGATGTTACCAAGCTTCATGGAGAGGGCCGTGAACACTGAACATAGAAAAGTAAAAAAGAATGAAAGAGAGACTCTAGTAGAGAGTAGCCAGTGAGTTATATAGGCATCTGATACCTACTAGGGCCAGTTCTTGCCATTTTTGTCGACTGCTAAAATCTTTTACTAGTATGTGCTAAGCGCTGTGTTAATGCCTTACATGCATTACTTCATTTAATCCTCCCAACAACTTAATATAGAAGATATTGAGGCCTTGGGAGGTGAAATAATTTCCTCCATGCCACGGTTTTAATAATTGTCTCCACCATCTACATTTAAACTCAGGTTTCTTTGCTCTACTTTGAATTAATCCTAGCCAGAGAAAATAGTGGCAAATGACATGCTTATGACATGCTCATTTCTAAAATAACAGTGAAGTATCTAATTGATAGTATTGGCAGCTCATTTAAGAAACCTGTTATTGATGATGCTAATGGTGTCATTTTCATTCAGATTGACAACTCGAGGTTTAGAGCACCAGTGATATGTTTTGAATATTATTATATTCACAAAATCTGTGAAAGGACATCTGATATTTATAGTAAATCTAATGTTAATAACTGAAAAAAAATGTACGATACCTAGATCAAACAATATTTTTATGGAAAGTGAGAATAGGCAACCAATAGTACATACAAACTGATGAGAAAAATTTGATGGAATTTTTTACTTTTTCAAAAATGTATACATTTGTCTAATTTATAGAGATTCTCTGTATTTGTTTTGAGCCAAATAAGCAGCAGGACAATTAAAAGAGGCCTTTTAATCCCTATGATACAATTTTCATAAGCATCATATAAAATAGATATTTTTACAAATACTGAATTATTCTTGCCCATGTTTTTTTTTATTGAATTATAAAGATATACATTTAGAATTCTGGGTCTTTCAAAAAGTAAACAAAAAATACCTGGATAAGTAGAATCTTGATAAAACATTTAATAGACTATATAGATACCAAAATTTATTTATAGAAGTATAGTTTTGAAAATTACTGTTATTTCAAGATATGCAAAATATTTAGATATATTTAAATAAGCTATTTATTAGCCATTGCAATGCTAACTTTTATGCTAGAATTCTTTTGTTTAATGTTATGTTAATGTTTAACATAGCAAGGAAAAGAATGAACAGAATATCATATAATATTAAGATACATGTTTTTGAGCATTTATGGTGATCCGAGGGTACAATTTAAATTCCTGGAGAATGTAAAGAAAAGCTATTTATTATATTTGATCTTTTTTCTATTAAAAGATCATGCATTGTATGCATTGTATGTTTAAAGTACATCTTCGTTGTTAAATGTATTATAATTGAGATGGAGTATTACTTATGTTCTCCCTTGCATATTGTTAGGATGGTAGAAGGAAAAGTACTAAAACCTGCTAAAAAATTCTCACCCAGTACATTTCAGGAAAGGTGAGAAGAAAGTAAAACAAAGTTGTGTATCTAATGGGTAAATGTTGCTGTGTGATATCAAGGGGAATAAAAATATTGTATAGACTTTTATGATTTCTACTCCAGCAGAAACTGGAGAAGAGGCATAAATGTTCTGAAATTAACTGCTTTAATGTAAATTGAATGCATTATGGAATTTATGTTTTTATTGGGAGAGGAACTTTTAAGTTTCTTTGATCCTAAAGACCTGTTAGATCCTGAAAATGGTGAGAGATACAGAAACATGGAAACAGGCTTTACGGAAAGAGTTGGCTCAGCTGAGCAGAGCAATAATGAGCAAAGCAAGCAAATCTAAGAGAAAAACAACAAAGAGATCATCAAGAAGAAAAAAGTGATGGTTCAATTATCTGTTTGTGTATGTTTGGATAATAAGAATATCACATTAAAAGGTAAAAGACCTGTAAAATAGAGATCAAAGTGAAAGATATAGGGAAGATTTCCCGTATTTGAAACCTGACTTTAGCATTAACGTTAGTGTTTCAGAAAGCGAGGCAGGACTAAAGCTCTTATGTAGGGCTTTTAAAACAAAATATAGAATTTACTGTATCGTTTCAGATAGGGAGGTCAAGAACTGCTTCAGCTTGTAACCAAACCATAGACTGAAAATAGAAATACTTCATGATAACTAAGAGAAATGTGGCTATTTTTCCAATATACTATCTGGCAAAATTGAATGTCTCTTAAAAGATAGAAGGAAACATTTGAGGTCTTAGGAAATCTGAAATGATTTCATAACATATTACCACAAAGATAAAGTAGACCTGAAAGTATATAATTGAAGGAGACTTACAAGAGATAATGAATTACATTATTAAGAAAAGATGTGATGATACAAAATAAAAACAGGTTATTGAAAGTTGGAGTTAGGAACATAGAATTTTATGATACAGTTCAGATTTCTAAAGTATATAATGTATTGTGATTAAGAATTATAGGGTTAAAAGTTAAAAAAGTTAAGCCCTTCAGGCAAGCTCAAAATAGATTTAGGTAGTAATACCAATAATGAGAACATCTGAATTAGAGTATATAAGTGGTCCTTTTTTTAATGTTTAAACATTTTTTATTTAATTTTTGGTGTAACACTGGTTAATAAAATTAAACAGGTTTCAGGTGCACAGTGCTATACTTCATCTGTATATTGCATTGTATGGTCCCCACCCCATGTCAAGTGTCTCTCCATCATCATCTATCCCCTCTCTATCCTCTTTCACCCCCATCTCCCCCTGACCCATAACAGACATTATTGCTGCCTACTCAAGCATTTGCTCTTTCTGCCATTTGCCAGAATCTTGATCAACGTTAAGTGTTTGGGAAATAGATAAGTGGATTGAAAGATAGTCTATTATAAAATGAAAAAGAAAGTATGTAATAAATACCATACCAATAAGCAATTGGTGAAGGAGAGAGCAACGAAGAATAACAATAACATAAATTTAGTGTGTCGGTTTATAAAACAGTTGCCAGTTATTACATTAGATAAAAACAGTCTAAAATCCTGTACTAAAGAATATCATTGACAAAAACCCCATAATCAGTTGCCAAAAGAAAAATACTTAAAAGAATCAAGACAATAAATGATCAAGATTTTTCATGCACATGTAAGTAAAGAGTAAATCAAGTACTTTTAAAAAACTGTTTTACATTCAATAGTAAAAATCATTAAGTGAGCTAAACAAAGATATAATGGCAAAAGTTTAATAAAACCAAATAAAAATGTAGTGATACAATTTAATATGGCACAAACATTTCATTGCCAAGTGAGTTTAAAGATAACTTATTGTGCTGTAAAAACCAATGAAGTACAAAGTTGAATTTTTAATAATAAATAATTTATATTTGGAAGGTTTTAACAGCATTATAGTGAATAAGCTTTTCCCCCCAACTATACCAGAACTCATTTTAAAAATTAGGTGTGTGGTGATTTAGCAAATTTGAAAAGCAAGAATTTTATATGGCTTAGGCTTGGAATCCATTGCTGCAAATAAATACCAAGATGATCTTGCTTGTACTGCTTTTCTCTTTATCACCTGCATTCTGTC
This sequence comes from Saccopteryx leptura, assembly GCF_036850995.1. Lineage (NCBI taxonomy): Eukaryota > Metazoa > Chordata > Mammalia > Chiroptera > Emballonuridae > Saccopteryx > Saccopteryx leptura. The sequence goes on along the minus strand of NC_089505.1, from coordinate 259,999,272 downwards.
TCAGTTTCTACATCGTCAAATTGTGTTTATTTGAAGTCTACCTTCCCCTTGAAGCCTACCATTTTCCTTTTTGTCTTTTCTGCTAAAGTTGTACATGGTATATTTTCAACAATGTTTTTGCCTCTGTGTGTGTGTGTGTGTGTGTGTGTGTGTGACAGAGAGAAAGGGACTGATAAACACAGTAAGAGAGAGGGTTGAGAAGCATCAATTCTTCGTTGCGGCTCCTTAGTTTTCCTTGATTGCTTTCTTATATGGACCTTGACCAGGGGGAGAGGGGGCTACAGCAGAGTGAGTGACCCCTTGCTCAAGCCAGTGACCCTTTGGCTTGGGCCAGCGACCCTGTGCTCAAGCTGGTGAACCTGTGCTCAAGCCTGATGAGCCCACGCTCATGCTGGCAACCTTGGGGTTTTGAACCTGAGTCCCTGCATCCCAGTTTGTCGCTCTATCCACTGCACCAGTGCCTGGTCAGGCTTTGACTGTTTTGTTACTAAGAATATTTACTTTGTATTATAATTATAATTATAATTTGTATCTTTTTTGTTAATATTGTTTTAAAACTAATATAGAGAAAAGTTTACTTTTTTGTATTGATTTAATTGATTGTGTTTACATAGATTCTAGTGTTGCCCCGAATGCATCCCCCCTCCCTGGTATTCCCCTCAACATCTCCCTTGCCCTCTCCCCCCTTCCTTTCAGGTTTATCCCATCCTATCATCCCCTTTCCCTCTGTCCTCTTTCCCTCTGGTCCCTTTGATCTCTCTCCTCTGTCTCAATTCCGTTCCTCAGTTCACATTGTTCATTGGATTCTTCAAATGAGTGAGGTCATATCATATTTTTCTTTCTCTGCCTGGCTTATTTCACTTAGCATAAGTTTCCAGGTCCATCCATGTTGTTGCAAAAGGTAAGATTTCCTTCTTTTTCATGGCCCCATAGTATTCCATTGTGTATATGTATCATCACTTTTTAAGCCACTCATCCACTGACGGACACTTGGGTTGTTTCTAGATCTTCATTATTGTGAACAATGCTGCAATAAACATGGGGGTGCATTTCTTCTTTTGAATCAGTGATATGGTGTTCTAGGGATATATTCCTAAAAGTGGGATGGCTGGATCAAAAGGCAGTACCATTTTTAATTTTTTGAGGAATCTCCATACTGTTTTCCACAGTGGCTGCACCAGTGTGCATTCCCACCAGCAGTGCAGGAGGGTTCCCTTTTCTCATCCTCATCAGCACTATGTGTTGTTTTATTAATGAGTGCCATTCTGACTGGTGTGAGGTGATAGTGATGTCTCATTCTGGTTTTAATTTGCATTTCTCTAATGATTAGTGATGTTGAACATTTTTTCATCTATTGGCCATCTGTATGTCCTCTTTGGAGAAGTGTCTATTCATTTCTTTTGTCCATGTTTGATTGGATTGTTTATCATCCTGGTATTGAGTTTTAGAAGTTCTTTATAAATTTTGGTTTTTAACCCCTTATCAGACGTATTATTGAATATGTTTTCCCATTGTGTAGTTTGTTTTTTTATTCTGTTCATATAGTCTTTAGCTGTGCAAAATCTTTTTAGTTTGATATAGTCCCATTCGGTTATCCTGTCTTTTATTTCACTTGCCCGTGGAGATAAATCAGCAAATATTTTGCTGCGAGGGATGTCAGAGAGCTTACTGCCTATGTTTTCTTCTAAGATACTTATGGTTTTACGGCTTACATTTAAGTCTTTTATCCATTTTGAGTTTATTTTTGTAAATGGTGTAAGTTGGTGGTCTAGTTTCATTTTTTTGCAGGTAGCTGTCCAATTTTCCCAACACCATTTGTTGAAGAGGCTGTCTTTACTCCATTGTATGCTCTTACCTCCTTTGTCAAATATCAATTGTCCATAAAGGTGTGGGTTTATTTCTGGGTTCTCTGTTCTGTTCCATTGATCTATATGCCTGTTCTTATGCCAGTACCAAGCTGTTTTGAGTACACTGGCCTTGTAGTATAACTCGATATCAGGAAGTGTGATATCTCCCACTTTATTCTTCTTTTTCAAGATTGCTGAGGCTATTCTTGTTCTTTATTGGTTTCATATAAATTTTTGGAATATGTGTTGTATATTTTTGAAGTATGTCATTGGTAGTGTAACTGGTATTAGATTGAATTTATAAATTCTTCGGGTAATATAGATATTTTAATGATGTTTATTCTTCCTATTCATGAACACGGTATATACTTCCACTTGTCTGTATCTTTTTTTATTTCTTTTATCAATGTTTTATAATTTTCCAAGTACAAGTCTTTAATCTCCTTGGTTAAATTTACTCCTAAGTACTTTTTTTGTTGTTGTTGCAATAGTGAAGGGGATTGTTTCCTTAATTTCTCTTTCTGACAGTCCATTGTTGGTGTATAAAAATGCCTCTGATTTTTGAGTATTAATTTTATATCCTGCCACCTTGCTGAATTCATTTATAAGGTCAAGTAGTTTTTTGACTGAGACTTTAGGGTTTTCTATATACAGTATCATATCATCTGCAAATAATGATAGTTTTACTTCTTCTTTTCCAATTTGGATACCTTTTATTTCTTCTTCTTGTCTGATTGCTGTGGCTAGGCCTTCCAGAACTATGTTGAATAAGAGTGGTGAAAGGGGGCACCCCTGCCTTGTTCCTGATCTTAAGGGGATTGCTTTTAACTTTTGCCCATTGAGAATGATGTTGGCTGTGGGTTTGTCATAGATGGTCTTTATCATGTTGAGGTATGTTCCCTGTATTCCCACTTTGCTGAGAGTTTTGATCATAAATGGGTGCTGGATTTTATCCAATGCTTTTTCTGCATCTATTGAAATTATCATGTGATTTTCTCCTTCCTTTTGTTTATGTTGATTGATTTGTGAAACAATTGTATCAGCCTTGCCTCTCCATAATAAATCCCACTTGATTATGATGTATGATTTTTTTTCATATATTGCTGGATCCGGTTTGCTAATATTTTGTTGCAGATTTTAGCATCTAAATTCATTAGTTATATTGGCCTATAATTTTCTTTCTTTGTATTGTCTTTGCCTGGTTTTGGAATCAGAATTATGCTCACCTCATAAAACGAACTTGGAAATCTTCCTTCCTCTTGAACTTTTTGAAATAGCTTGAGAAGGATAGGAGTTAGTTCTTTGAATATTTGGTAGAATTCACCTATGAAGCCATCTGGCCCAGGGGTATTGTTTGTTGGGAGTTTTTTTATAACTGTTTCTATCTCATTTGTTCTATTTGATCTGTTTAGTTGTTCTGATTCTTCCAGATTGATTTTTGAAAGATTATATGTTTCAATGAATTTGTCCATTTCTCCTAGGTTAGTGGTTGGCAATCTGCGGCTTGTGAGCCACAATGCAGCTCTTGGGCACCTTGAGTGTGGCTCAAAGGCCAGCTTAGGAGTACAGTGTATCCTAATTAAGTTAATAACAATGTACCTACATATATAGTTTAAGTTTAAAAAATTTGATTCTCAAAAGAAATTTCAGTTGTTGTACTGTTGATATTTGGCTCTGTTGACTAATGAGTTTGCCGACCACAGACCTAGATTATCCAATTTTTGGCATACAGTTCTTCATGGTATTTTCTTACAATTCTTTGTATTTCTGTTGTGTGAGTTGTTATTTCTCCACTCATTTCTAATTTTATTTATTTGAGTCCTCTCTCTTTTTTTCTTGGTGAGTCTGGTTAAAGGTTCATCAATCTTAGTTACCTTTTCAAGGAACCAGCTCTTGGTTTCATTGATCCTCTGTATTTTTTTTTAGCCTCTATGTCATGTATTTCTGCTCTGATCTTTGTTATTTCCTTTCTTCTACTAGCTCTGGGCTTTACTCGCTGTTCTTTCTCTGGTTCTTTTATATGCAGGGTTAAGTTGTTTATTTGAGCTTTTTCTAGCTTCTTAAGGTATTCCAGTAATGCTATGAACTTCCTTCTCAGTACTGTTTTTGCTGTGTCCCAAATTTTTCAGTTGTTGTATGCTCATTATCATTTGTTTCTAGGAATTTTTTTATTTCTTTTTTGATCTCATTGTTAACCCATTCGTTATTTAATAACATGCTGTTTAGTTTCTAAGTGTTTGAGTATTTTTCAGTTTTTCTGTTGTGGTTGATTTCTAGTTTCATGTCATTGTAATTAGAGAAGATGCTTGATATGATTTTAATCTTCTTAAAATTTTTGAGACCTCTTTTGTGCCCTAACATGGTCTATCCTGGAGAATGTACCATGAGCACTTGCAAAGAATGTATATTCTGCTGCTTTAGGGTGAAAGTTTCTAAAGATATCTATTAAATCCAGTTGATCTAGTGTGTCCTTTAATTCTGCTGTTTCTTTGTTAATTTTCTTTCTTGAGGATCTATCCAGTGATGTTAGTGGAGTATTGAAATCCCCTACTATTATACTATTGCTGTTGATCTCACCCTTTATATCCATCAAAGTCTGCTTTATATTATATATTTAGGTGCTCTTATTTTAGGTACATAGATATTTATAATGGTTATATCTTCCTGTTGGATTTCTCCCTTTATCATTATGTAGTGACCTTATTTATCTCTTACTATAGCCTTTGTTTTAAAGTCTATTTTGTCAGGTATAAGTATTGCTACCCCAGCTTTTTTTTCATTTCCATTTGCATGAAATTATTTTTTCCAACCTTTTACTTTCAGTCTATGTGTATCTTTTGTTTTGAGGTGTGTCTCTTGTAGACAGCATATATATGGGTCCTGTTTTCTTATCCACACAACTACCCTATGTTTTTTGATTGGATCATTTAATACATTTACATTTAAGTTTATTATTGATATGTAGTTGTTTATTGCCATTTTATTCTTTAAAGCTACATTCTGCTTTTACTATATTCTCCCCCCCCCCCCTTTTTTTCTTGGTTTACAACAGACCCCTTAACATTTCTTGCTGCATTGGTTTGGTTGTAATGAATTCCTTGAGTTTTTTTTTTTTTTTGGTCTGGGAAACTTTGTTTCTCCTTCAATTTGAAACGATAGCCTTGCTGGCTAATGAAGTCTTGGTTGTGTAGGCTCTTGTTCTGCATTACTTTGGATGTTTCTTGCCATTCCCTTCTGGCCTCAAGTGTTTTTGTTGATAAGTCAGAGGTCATCTTTATGGGAGCTCCTCTGTAGGTAATAGACTGCTTTTCTCTTACAGCTTTTAGTATTCTTTCTTTATCTCTTAGCTTTAGTATTTTAATTATGATGTGTCTTAGTATAGATTTCTTTGGGTTTTTCTTTAATGGAATTCTCTGTGCTTCTTGAACCTGTGTAACTTTTTCCTGCATCAATTTAGGGACATTTTTATCTATGATTTCTTTGAACAAGGTCTCTATGCCTTGTTTTTTTTCTTCTTCAGGAACCCCTATGATGCGGATGTTTTTTCTCTTCATGTTATCACAGAGCTCTCAGAGTTTTCCCAGACTTTTTGAGTCTCTTTTCTTTTAGCTGCTCTGCTTCTGTGCCTTCGTTTATCTTGTCCTCTAACTTGCTGATTTGATCCTCAGCTTCATCCATCCTGCTTTTAATTCCTTCCAGTGTGGTCTTCATTTCTGATATTATATTTGTCATTTCTGATTTTTTTTTATTATTTAAATGTCCTTTTTTTATACTTGCTATCTCTTTATTTAGGTGCTCGTATGTCCTTCCATTGTTGCTCTAAGATCTTTGAGCATCCTAAAAATCATTATTTTAAACTCTGCATCTGGTAATTTGGTTATACCAACTCATTCAAGTCCTTTTGTGGGGATTTCTCTTGATTCATTTGGGTTGCATTTCTCTGCCTTCCATTTTGTCTGTGTATAAGAAGGGTGTGGCCTCTGTGTTCCCTAGGTGTGGTCTGTTTGCAGGCCTGTCACCCCCTCTGCTGCTGCCTCAGGTGTTCAGATACTGGCGTTGCTGGTGCCAGCCCGCTATGGCAGTTGCTGCGGTTTCGGCTGAGGTTTCCGCCTCTACTTTGTGGGCTGGACTGTTCACGTGCCCATGCTACAAGCCTTGGCTGGCCTTGGCCTTCACCCCGCCCCCATTGGTGGGACTCATTCGCGGGTCAGGCTGCAAGTCTCCATCCCCTGGGTGCGGCTGCGTACCTGTGCTCAGCTGCAGGCCCCAGCCAGTTCTGGCTTTTGTCTTGCCCCTGCTGGAGGGACTATCAACGGGACCACTCTTGCTCATGCAGCCTGCAGCTTAGAGTTGAACTGCTTTGGTGGGCCCCTTCCACCCCCCACAGCCGACCTCAGCCTCTGCCCTTGCATGGCGGTACTGACCTCACATTGGGTCTCAGATTCAGCTCTCCGGGATTCTGCCCCTGCTGACAGGTCCGTACTTCTGCGTCCCACCACTACCCGCCCTCTGGCGAGCACTCAGCAGTGTGGGTGGGGGTGATGGAGCTCAGACCTTATTACTCAATACTGTATCTCTGTTGGCTCCCTGCTTCTAAGCCAGCGGTTCTCAACCAGTGGGTCGTGACCCCGGCAGGGGTCGAACAACCAAAACACAGGGGTCGCCTAAAGCCATCGGAAATACATATTTTATTTAAAAATGTATTGTATAATAAATATGTATTTTCCGATGGCTTTAGGCGACCCCTGTGTTTTGGTCGTTCGACCCCACCACCCCCCGGGGTCACAACCCACAGGTTGAGAACTGCTGTCTAAGCAACTGTGCTCTGAGTGCAGCAGGAGAGCTTGTGTTTGGCTGGTGACCTGCTTCCCTTTGCTGGTATTGCTGGTTCCAGGAGAAATATTCACTTTAGATTTGGGGACTGACTTAGCCCAGGGGTTAGGGTGGCTGTCCCTCAAAGTATTTCTCCCTATGCCTCTTAGATCACACACTCGTCCTGCTACTCCAGTCCTCTCATCTCTCTCCTTCTCCCAGAGGCCAGGGTGTGTGGTTGTGTAAGAGGTTTTGTGCGCAGTCCCTTTTAGAAAAATTCTGGGTCTGAGAAAATCTGCCTCTTTCTCGCAAACAGTATCTTGGCCTGTTTTGCAGCTAAATACTATCCAAACGCCTACTCTAGGCTCTGGGGCTGCAGGCTGGGGCCTTGTTCCTGAGGTCCAGGATCCTCCCCTCTCTGCTAAACTCACTTCCTTCCACATGAATCCCTTTGTGCTGCCATTCACTCCTGGGAGCTGGGCAGCCCTCTCCACGTTTCTGCTTTTCCTACCAGTCTCTGTGTGGCTTCTTCAGTGATCTTTGGTTAAATGATCCTCTTAGTTTAGTCCAAACTTAGTTTTTCCAGATGATGGTTCTTAAAACTGAGAAAAGTTTACTTTTTTGTATGTATATATTTCTATGAATTTTAACACATCACCACCACCACAATTAGGATACAAAAACAATTCCTCACTCCTAAAATCTTCTTTATACTATGTCTTTGTACACCTTTCCTTTACCCCTAACCACTGACAACTGTGAACTACAGTTTTGTCATTTTAAGAAATATAATTTTTATAAATGGAATTGTATAGTATGTAAGCTTTTGAGATTGGATTTTTTAAAATTAGCATAATACCTTTGAGATTCATCAAAGTTTTTGTGCATATAAGTAATTCAGTTCATTTCTTTTTATTGCCAAGTAGTAATGTATTGTATGCATGTACCAGTTTGTTTATTGTGACATTGAAGGACATTTGGGTAGTGTGATTCCTTCTACATTGCTCTCCTTAAAAATTATATTAGCTCTTCCAGCTCTTGCCTTTCCTTATCCATTTTATAATCAATTTATCTTTATTTACAGGGAAAAAAATGCTGAAATTGTGTTGGTATTGATTTAAACCTATAGGTAAATTTGAAGCGAATTGGCATTTTTACTATGCTTAGTCTTCTAATCCACAAATACACATGTCTCCATTTCTTCAGGTCTTTGGTTTCTTTCTTCAGCATTTTGTAGTTTTTAGTTTATTGACTCTATATATGCACTGTTAGCTGTACATGTAAGATTTTCTTTTACATTTTTTGTGCTACTGAAAATGATGTTGCTTTTGTAATGTTGGTTTCTAATTGTACATTATTACTATATAGAAATGCAGTTGTTATGTGTGTTGACCTTATATCCCATGATCTTGTTAAACTTACTTATTCTCGTTTTGGGGGAGCTGCTAGGTATAGACGATCTCTATGGGATTCTCTATGTATAGACGATCATGTCATCTGCAAATAAGGACCAATTTATTTCTTTTAATCTGTATGTCTTACTTATTTTTTTGACTCATTGCTCTGGCTAGGACTTCAAGTACCTGATGAATAAGAGTGGCGAAACTGCACATCCTTGACTTGGACCTAATTTTACGGGAGAAAGCATTGAGTGTATCATTATTTAGTATGAGATTAGCTATAGGTTTTTTTGTAGATTTTTTTTTTTTTTAATCAAATTGAGGGAGCTCTCCCTTGGTACAGAGTTTTTTGTTTTTCGTTTTTTTTCTTATCAAGAATGGGTATGAATTTTGTCAAATGCTTTTTCATGAGAGCTATTGGTTTAGGTTTATTTTTCTCCTTGTTTTGTGGGGTTTTTTTTTCTTACTCTGTGTCTGGTTTTGGTTTTAGGGTAATGCTGGCTTCATAAAATAAACTGTGCATTACTCTCTTATTTTCTGCTTTTTGGAAGTGAATATGTAGAATTGATGTTATTCCTTTTTTAAATGTTTTGTAGAATTCTATAATGAAGCCAGCTAGGCTTAGAGATACCTTTTTCTGAAGAGTTTTTTTTTTTTAAACCCTTTATTTTACTTGGTTTAGTAGTTTTAGGACTAATGTGGTCATTTATTTCATCTTAGGCATCTTTTAGTAGTTTATAGTTTTTAAGAAATTGCTCCAGTTCATCTAAATTGTCAAATTTATATGTATAAAATTGTTCATAGTATTGGTTTATTAGACTTTTAATGCCAGCAGGTTTTATAGTTTTATATTTTCTCTTTTTTGTCAGTCTTGATATGGGTTTATCAATTTAATTGGTCATTTTAAATAAACAACTCTTGGTTTCATAGATTTACTGTTTTTCTGTCTTCAATTTTATTGATTTCTGGATGTTTTTCTTTCTTTTTTTTTTTTTTTGTTTGCTTTGGGTTTAGTTTGCTCTTTCTAGTGTTTCTAAGTGAAGATTTACTTATGTGAACCTTTCTTCTTTTGTATAAAAGTATTCAATACTGGAATTTTTTTCTAAACCCTTTCTTGGTGGCATCCCACACATTTTAATATAATTGTCATATGTTTCATCTGTATTCATTGAAAAACCCCGCTAACCACGTTCTAATTTTAACTTCTACTGTCAAACATTTTAACTGAAGAGAAGCATAATCCGTTACATTATTTTATATATTTACCATTTTTCTTTATCTCCTGATCATTCACATTCTTTCTTGCATGATCCCTTTCTTCCTAATATCTCCCTTTAGCAATTCTTGTGTAGCAGTTCTGCTGGCTATGGATTCTCATAGTTTTTCTTAAACTAAGAACATCTTTATTTAGCTTTAATTCCTGAAAGATATTTTTTGGTAGATATTGGATCACCAATTGTTTCTTTCAGCACTTCAAACATGTTGTGACACTTTTCTTTGGTCTTTGTGGTTTCACAGACATTTGAGTCATTCACAGATATTTGAATCATTGTTCCCCTACAGTTAATGCATTGTTTTACTCTGGTTCCTTTCAAGATTTTTCTTTGTATTTAGCTCTTAGCAGTTTGATTATATATGTCTTGGGGTTATCTTGTTGGTGATTCACTGAACTAGGTTTTTGTATATATAAAACTTGGGACATTTTATCTGTTATTTTGTCAAATATTTTTTTCAGCACCACACTCTTTCTATTCCTGAACTTCAATACGATGAGTGTTAAATGTTTTGTTACTGCCTACAGGCTCCTGAGGTTCTGTTCAACATTTTCATATTCTATCTTGCTGTTTTTCAAGTTGGATAAATTTTTATTGACCCATCATATCAAGCTCAGTGACTGTCTCATGTGTTATCTCCATATTCCAGTTGAGTTCAGTAATAAATTTAAAAAAGTTTTCAGTCATTGTATTTTTTTCAGTTCTAAAGTATTATTATTTTTTTTGTATATTTTATGTCTTTGCTGCATTGATTTGTCTTTCCATTTGTTTCAAAAGTGTTTGCCTTTACTTTCTGGAACATTTTTATAATAGTTCCTCAAAAGTCTTTATCAGATAGTTTAAACATTTATATAATTTTGGATTGGTGTCTTGAATTAGTCGTACATTGTTACCATTTATTAACCACTATTGATGCATTATTATTAAATATGTGTTTTCAGTATTTTCTTCCAGACTGTGGGCGGTTTTATTCATTATCTTAATGGTGTCTTCTTCAGAGCAGAAACTTTTTATTTCACTGAAGTCCGACTAATCATTTTTTTCTTTCATAGATGTGCTTTTGGTATTGTATTTAATAACACATCACCCTAGGTCACCTAGATTTTCACCTATGTTATCTTCTAGATTATTTATAATTTTGAGTTTTCCATTCAGGTCTATGAATTATTTTGAGTTAAAATTTACGTAAAGTCAGTGTCTACATTTATTTTTTGCATGCAGATGTTCAGTTCTAGTACTTCTGGGTAAAAAGATTTCTCTTTTTTCCATATGTTGGCTATTGTGAATACTGCTGCAATGAACATGGAAGTGCAGATATCTTTTTAAAATAAGAATTTTGTTTTCCTAGTGGGATTGCTGGATCATATGGTAGTCCCATATTTAAATTTTTTTTTTTTGACAGAGATAGAGAGTCAGAGAGAGGGACAAATAGGGACAGACAGAGAGGAAGGGAGAGAGATGAGAAGCATCAATTTTTCGTTGCAGCACCTTAGTTCATTGATTGCTTTCTAATTATGTGCCTTGACTGGGGGGCTACAGCAGAGCAAGTGACCCCTTGCTCAAGCCAGCAACCTTGGACTTCAAGCCAGTGGCCTTTGAGCTCAAACCAGTGACCATGGGGTCATGTCTACAATCCCACGCTCAAGCCAGTGACCCTGCACTCAAGCTGATGAGCCTGTGCTTAAGCTGGATGAGCCTGCGCTGAAGCTGGCAACCTCAGGGTTTCAAACCTGGGTCCTCTGTGTCCCAGACTGATGCTTTGTCCACTGTGCCACCGCCTGGTCAGGCCTATATTTAATTTCTTTTTTTTTTTTTAAGTGTTTACATTTTAATTTATTTTTTATGATTTTAATTTGTGTTTACATAGATTCAAGTTTCCCACCGAATATATCTCCCCTCACCCCCTTATTCCCCCTTGGCTCTCCCCATGCTCCCTCCCCCCAATGCCTTCCCCCCTTCCCTCCAGGATTTGCTGTCCTGTTCTCTATAATGCTGTATTATGTATATATAATTTCATTAATCTCTTTCCCTTCTCTGATCTCATCTTCTCTTCTACTTTCCCTCTGACCACTTTCCCTCTGGTCCCTTTGATTCCACCTCTGCCTCTGTTCTGTTGCTCAGTTCACATTGTTCATTGGATTCCTCAAATGAGTGAGGTCATACGGTATTTTTTTTCTTTGCCTGGCTTGACTTAGATATATAAATATATGCTATATTTAATTTTTTGATGAACCTCTATACTCTTTTCTGTAGTGTCTGTACCAGTTTACATTCATATCAAGAGTACATAAGATTCCCTTTTCTTCACATCCTCACCAGCATTTTTTTATCTCTCTTGATAATAGCCTTGCTAACAGGTATGAATCTCATTGTGGTTTTAATTTGCATTTCCTTGATGATTAGTTGTTGTGAGCACCTTTTCATGTACCTGTTGGCTATTTGTCCTTTTGGAAAAAAGTCTATTCAGCTCTTTGTCCATTTTCAAATTGGGTTATTTGCCTTTATTTTTTTCCATTGAGTTGTATGAATCCTTTGTATATTTTGATATTAACTCCTCACTGGACATGTGGTTTGTAAATGTTTTCTTCCATTCTGTAGTTTGCTTTTTTACTTTGTTGTTGGTTTCCTTTTCTGTGCAGAAGATTTTTAGTTTGATATGTCCCACTTATTTATGTTTGCTTTTGTTGCCTTTGCTTTTGGTGTCAAATCCAAAAATCACTGCCAAGATGATTATGAAGAAACTTACCCTATGTTTTCTTGTTGGCATTTTGTGTTTTTTTTTTTCTTATTCTTCAGTCTTTTCACCATTTTGAGGTGATTTTTATATACAGTTTAAGATGGGGTCCACTTGAATTCTTTTGCATATAGCTATCCAGTGTTCCCAGAATCATTTATTGAAGAGCTACCTTCCTTTATTGTATATTCTTGACTTCTTTGTTAAAAATCAACCAGCCAGGCATGCATGGGTTTATTTCTGTATTCTGTGTTCTGGGTCATTGATTTGTGTGTTTGTTTGGTTTTTGCCACTACCATACTGTTTGATTACTATAGCTTCATACTCTAGTTTGAATGCCTCTAGCTTTGTTCTTCTTGATTAGTATCCTATGGCTAATTGTGATCTTTTATGGTCTCCTATAAATTTTAGAATTCTTTTTTAAAAAAATGCCATTGAAGTTTTGACAGGGATTGCATAGAATATGTTGATTGTTCTGGGTAGTGTAGAAATTCTTTTGATCCATGAGCATGGAATATATTTCAATTTATTGTGTATCTTCTATTTCTTTTTATTAATGTTTATGTTTTCAGTATATAGATCTTTTATATCCTAGTTAAATTTATTTCTAAGTAATTTATTCTTTTTCATGTTATTGCAAATGGGATTGTTTGCTTAATTTCTCTTTCTGATAGCTAATTTTAGGATATAAAAATTCAACAGATATTTATATATTGATTTTGTATTCTGCCACTTAACTGTATTTTTTATTAGTTTAACAGTTTTGGGGGGGTGTATGTGTGGAGTCTTTAGAGTTTTTCTATATAATATTGTGTAATCCACAGACACAATTTTACATTTTTCTTTTCTGTTTGGATGCCCTATGTTTCTTTTTCTTGCCTAATTTCTCTGGCTAGGATTTCAGATACTGTGTTGAATAAAATGTACTGTTCCTGTTCTTAGAGGAAAAGCTTTCAGCTTTTCACTATTGGATATAATGTTGGGTGTGGGTTTCTCATAATTAGCCTTTATTTATGTCGAGGTATGTCCTTCTATACTCAACTATTTGAGAAAAAGTTTTTTTTGTTTTTTTCAGTTCTTTCCTTTTTATTGAATTTATTAATCATAAAAGGATGTTGAACCTTTCCATATATCTTTTCAGTACATGTTGAGATGACCTTATGATTTTTATTTTTCAATTTGTTATGTGGTATATCACATTGATTGATTTGCATATATTGAACCATTTTTGCATCCCAAGAATAAATTCCCTTCATCATGGTATAGGATCCTTTAAGGTACTGTTGAATTCAGTTCACTAGTATTTTTTATTTTTGCATGTATGTTCATTAGGGATTTACCCACTATATATGTTAATATATTTTGAATTTAACTGTATATTTACCTTTACTAGCTAGTTTTATACTTTTGTATGTTTTTATTTTAATAATTCTCATCTTTTCATTTCAGCTTAATAACTTTCTTAAACATTTCTTGAAAGGCCTGTCTAGTGGTTATGAATTCTTTTAGCATTTTTGTGACTAGAGAACTCTTTCTCAACATTAATTCTGAAGAATTTTGTCAGTAGAGGATTATTTCCTCAGCTCTAATTTGCTTCACTAGTTAGTTCTCTTTCTAGCTCAACCTAATCTGCCATTGTGTCTCTTTATTAGGTTTTAAATATATTAATGTTATCTATGTATTATGTATATATTAATATGTAGAAAAGCACAAACAGTATAAACATATAGTTTATCAAAAAAGTGTAACTCAAAACAAATACAATTCAAGTGTATAATCTAAAAAAATCCAGAACTCCAGAAATTCTTAACACTTCTTCCCTCCCTTGTAGTAGTAACAACACTCTCAACTATTTATGGTTTCCATTTTACAGTTTTTCATTATGGCCATATGTTTATATGCATCCCTAAAGAAATATGATTTAAGTTTGCAGGTTTTAAAATCTGTGTAAATAGAATAAGTATGCATTCTGTTTTATGTGGTTTCTTCTCTACAATATAACTTTAAAATATATCTATGTTACAGTATCTGCATTTCATTCATTTGCTTTGCTGCATTGTATTTAATACTGGGACTTTAACATATTTTGTTAAACATTCTTCCAAAGTTAGATATTTGGGTAGTTTTCAATATTTGTTACTGCATATTCAAACTTTCTTCCAGATTTTCTCTTGGAGTTCTAATTTATTTTCTGTTCTTAGTCACTCTTTCTTAGATCTCTGAGGGTTTTCTAATTAAAACCAATTGGTTCAGTTTTGTCCATATAGCATTTGGGTTTTATGCCTTTTTTTTTTTTTTTTTTTTAATTTTTTTTACAGGGACAGAGAGAGTCAGAGAGAGGGATAGATAGGGACAGACAGACAGGAATGGAGAGAGATGAGAAGCATCAATCATCAGTTTTTCGTTGCGACACCTTAGTTGTTCATTGATTGCTTTCTTATATGTGCCTTGACTGCGGGCCTTCAGCAGACCGAGTAACCCCTTGCTCGAGCCAGTGACTTTGGGTCCAAGCTGGCGAGCTTTTTTTTTTTGCTCAAGCCAGATGAGCCCGCGCTCAAACTGGCAACCTCAGGGTCTCGAACCTGGGTCCTCTGCATCCCAGTCCGACACTCTATCCACTGCGCCACCGCCTGGTCAGGCCCTTTTGTTTGTTTTCTCTTTCTGTTTTGTAGTTATAGACCATTAACTTATCTTTAGCCATGCTTTTTCTCTGGTAATTCTGTGTGTCCAACATGTCCCATGAAGATGATTTGTTCTCTGCTCTGCCAGGTGCTATGAATTATTATTGGTTTTGAGTTCCTGAACCACATTGCAGTGTGAATTTTAGCCTAAACTGAAACAACTTTGGAGAAATTATCAGGCGGCATTCTCCTCTTCACAAGAGGGCTTTAGCACTCATGTTCTCGGTTACCCAGCTGAGCAGCTCTCTGGTCTGCAGCGTGGCCTGAAACCTCAGTGCTCATGCACCTCTCCCCCTGGCTTCTAGTCTTCTCTTCGTCCTTGGCTTCCTCACTTTTTGCAGGTCACCTCTGCATTTATAGGAAAAATTTGATCTATTTCATTCAGCCTCCTGTTTGTAGAGGAAGACTTGGTTTATCTAGTATGCTAATCTATTGACATTCTTTATCAGACTTCATCATATTTTAATTTTTTAAGTTGCCTTCTGTGTAGTCTTGGTTGCCGTTGTTAGAAACACAAAGAGAGGATTTTAACTCTTGTAACTGGTAAGTACAAGAAAAGAAAAGGGGGGATTTATTAATTCTTGAAACTGGTAAGTACATGGCTTTTCTGGCTTTATATATGAATAGATCTGAAACACGGTCACTAGGCTCTCTCTCTCTGTGTTAACCCTACTTTCCCCAGTGTTGGGTTTGATTTTCAGACTCTATTTCCTGTTAAATGAAGAAAGTGATCACTACTATTTCTAGGGTTTTGGTATCCTTATAACTTATGGTCTGTCTTATCTTACTTAGCATTTTAACATCAAATCCTAGGAAAGACTGTTTTACCTGGTTGGGGCACTTTGCCGCTTCTGAACTGCTGCTTACTGTGGCCAGTGGGCTTGTATTTTCCAATTAGCCAGCCTTGGTCATGTGTCCAGCTCTGGGATACATAAGGGAGGGTACGCTGTAACAGGCAGCTCCACTGGGTCCACATGGAAAGTGGGAGGTTTGTTTTCTCAAAGGAAAAACCAGATGAGGTTCCCAATGAGTAGAAAAGAAACGTTAAAAAGGCAAATATCACATAATGTGCAAAGCATATTCCTTGTCAGGTCATCAAACCTCTTGTTGGAAATTTAAGTGTGAAGAGATGAGACTACTGTACTTTCAACACTATCACTTTCGATGACTGATCATTCTTCTCATCCCCCAGATCAGTTAAGCTGTAACTTACCAAATAAGATCCCTTTCCCTCTGTCATTAAGTCCTATCAGTTTCAGACATCTTTGGAATTTGTTCATTTTCCTTTTATTTAACATTGATGCTCTTGTCAAGCTATAGTCTTCTCTTCTCTGATCTACCAAATTAAATCCTTACTGATCTGTTAATATCGACTGTGGTTCCCCTTCAGTCGGTTCTCCACATTGTAGTGTAGAGATGTGTTCAGAATTCAAATCTAGTTATGTGTTTCCGATCTCCCATATATACCTCAAGCTTTTAAAAACCTTTCATTAGAAATTATTAACTAGATTTTTCACCTAGTCCTTTACTACCTCTCCAAATAGTCTTGCTCAAGCATTTTCTTTTATGTAACTTAAAGTTTACATTCTCATAATACCATCTACCTCTCCCTTGAACATTTATTATAATTACAGTTTTACACTTGTGTATGAGTAGTTGATGAATGTTTGATTTCTTCACTGGACTATAAAAGCAAATACCATGTCTGTTTTTTGTGATCATTTAATTTCACTAGCTAGAATGTGGCTTGGCTTACAGTGGAAAATAAATATTTGTTTCATTAGTTAACTGATTGATTACTGTAAAGAGAACTCCATGATAACTAAGACAATTTATTCGTTTAACATCCATCTCCAAGAGCTTTCTGGTCAATTGATTTTGGATTTAGCCTCTTCAATATAATCTGACTTGGAAGTTTATAGAGGACATTGTGTAGCTATCAAATGACAAATATGGGAGTGTTTCAAGTATATGTCAACACTTGATTATATTCATGTGAAATGATATGAAAGGAAGATTCAGGTATACAGTTGTAGTGATATACTGATTGAAATCAGCAAGGAGTAGGACTTTGTACTGGTTGGATATCTTTTTTTCTCAAAAGCAACATAATACGTTATTTATCTAGTATCTAGTTGAAATCCCCATTTTCCCCTTGTGCTTTTCTGCTTCTTTTATTCTGTTTGGCATAAAGATTTATTTGCTGCTGTAGCTACTTTCTTTTAGACTAGAAGCAGGATAGTTTTACCAATTTATGCCTCAGAAAACAAAGACCATAGTCTAGAGTCGGTACTGTACGAAATGGACCAGGGTTAGGGCAGGGCTATTTCTCCCCAGCCTTGGGCATCATACTAGTAAAAATAATTTGGCATTTTCTGGGAGAAAAGGCTTGTCTCACCTCTTCTCCTCTAGCAGGACTAGATTATTTCTTCTGTGTATACTTTCTTAAGTTCTTTTATCCCCTCCTGAGGTATGGATAATCCGCTCATGCAGTTTCTTTGGGACTACTGCATGAATGAAAATGAAATGGCTTTATGTGAAAAGATAACTTTTAAAAATTATTTATTAATTATATATATATTATATATATATATATAGCTGTGTGTGTGTGTGTGTGTGTGTGTGAGAGAGAGAGAGAGAGAGAGAGAGAGTGTGTGTGTGACAGAGAGAGAGAGGCACAGAAAAGGTTGACAGACAGGAAGGGAGAGAGATGACAAGCATCAATTCTTCCTTGTGGCTCCTTAATCTCCTTAGTTGTTCATTGATTGCTTTCTCATATATGCCTTGACTGGGCAGCTACAGCAGAGCAAGTGACCACTTGCTCAAGCCAGCGACCTTGGGGTTATGTCTGATTCTATGCTCAAGCTGGATGAACCCATGCTCAAGCCAGCAACCTTGGGGTTTTGAATCTGAGTCCTCTGCATCTCAGTCCAATGCTCTATCCACTGTGCTACTGCCAGGTCAGGCAAATTTATATTTTTTAAGAGAGCGAAGCATCAACTCATTGTTCCACTTAGTTGTGCCATTGAATGCTTCTCAAAAAGAATTTAATTGATATAAATAAGTTCAGTTTATTTGTTACTGTAAAATGATCTGAATTCAGTATTTATATGTAATATCCACTAAAATTAAAGTAATTTCTTCAACTAGCTGATAGCATTGCTGACATCAAAATTTTGAAGACTGGTTAATAAAATTGTATATGTGTATAACTTTAAAGTACAATTTATATAGTTGAGTAAAGTTGTGATATACTTTTGCACCTATCATGTGAATTAATGGAACAGTTATGAGAGAGTTGGGAGGAAGAAAATGAAAAATGTTGGGAGTAGTGTCAAGAGCATTTTGATAAGCATACTAAAAATATACCTGAATAATTTGATCTTGTTCTTAATCTAAGTGCTGATTTTCAATTGCATTCCATGCTAGTTTCACCTTTTGCATTTTACTTCCCTTCAAATATCCTATTGCTTAACATGGTATGCCTTACATTTTCCAGCCTCTTGATAAATAAATATTGGTTAGTTAAATGAATGAAGGAATAAATTGATGAAGAGTAGATGGATGACAATGTTCTAGACTTCACAATACAAATAAATATACCAGTCAACTTCCCTGATCAAGATTTGAAAACAGAAGAATCTTTGTAATGTAAAGTGTTGATTTGATCTACAAATTTAGCAGTGGAGTTTTTAGAAGTTGAATTACTATATCTAAAATGCAGATATTAAATAACAAAATGAAGATTGCTTGAAATGAGCTTAAATTATGAAATATATCTTCTTCATGTTGGAATAATTCCTAGGCTTAGATGATAATTTTTTAAAGAATTTTTAAAAGTTTTATTCTAACTTATTTTAGAATTTTAGCAAGTAGATTTATTTATTTTTGTTACATAGACAGAGAGAGACAGAGAGGGACAGATAGGAAGGGAGAGAGATGAGAAGCATCAATTCTTCATTGCAGCACCTTAGTTGTTCACTGACTGCTTTTTTCATATGTGCCTTAACCGGCGAGCTACAGCAGACCAAGTGACCCCTTGCTCAAGCCAGTGACCTTGGGCTCAAGCTGGTGAGCCTTGCTCAAACCATATGAGCCCACACTCAAGCTGGCGACCTCGGGGTTTTGAACCTGGGTCCTCTGCATCAAGTGTCCAACGCTCTATCCACTGCGCCACTGCCTGTTCAGGCCCAAGTAGAAATTATTTTGAACTTTCTACTTAAAATGAATCAGTCTTTTTTCTGAATTATCATAGATTTTAACTTAGTAAAATTGAATGAACACATTTTATTATATATCTTTATTGGGTTTAATGCTTTATATCTGAAAAATATTTTCCCTGACAGTTAGATCTATGTGATTAATATCATTTGTTAGTTTTATTTATTTGAATATTTGAATATGGTTTGTGGTATAAAGACTGGGCTCTCACATGAGACAGATTTGAGTTTCAATCCCCAACCTGCTACATCTTAGCAAATTATTTAATTTGTCAAACCTTAGTAGGACCTGAGTAAAATCTACTATAAGAGGTTCTTGCGGGTGATATAATAAACTAATATATGTAAAGTGCTTAGCACAGTGTCTAGAATTTAGTAGGCAGTCAATAATTTGGACTAACTTTTCCCCATTATGTTTTGTCCTTTAGCTTTCCCCACTGATAAACCAGATAAAGATGCAAGACATGTGATAAAAGTGGTAAATATTGCTCTTAAATTTGCATTTCACATATATTTGATGTTTTCTGCTTTATTCATTTGATTTTTGTAAAAATGTTTCTTACTATAGTTTTCATGATTTTATTTATTATTAAAACTAGTTCTATTTTCCCAGTGTTAAAATGTAAAGAGTGGAGCCCTTTGTTCTTCTGTGTTAACATTTATAACCCTTGTATCTTGCCTCCTTCTCCCTCCTCTACTGCCCCCTCCCTTCCTTTCTACTCCAGATGGTATGGTCCTGACATTCAGGGATGAGGCTTTATTTTTGTTTGTATCCCCTGTGCCTAGTGCAGTGAATGAAAAATAGTAGACAGTCAGTAAAGGTATCATGTAGAATGAACCACCAGGTAATCTGCAATGTATCCCCTGATGAACATGTTGGTACACATTGAATGTCCGTGTATGTATATAATTCTCACTGTTTTTAGTAAGCTCTTTTTGTAAGAAGACTATTTTCATTTGTAAAGCTGTATAGAGATAGCATTATGCTATGTTAAATTTAAAAATGAGATTCTTCAGGTTTATTTAGTACTTTTGGGGGCATTTTTTGTGGAATCTGATCCCTGTGTTTTATAATAAATGATTCAAGTACTATTGTGTATTACTTATGCATCTTCATAGTCTCACAGTTGCAATGCCAAGTTTATCTTTAAGAATTTTTAAATAAAATTAATTGTTCTTCTTCTTTTATAGGAGTATCAAGAAAATGGCCCATTATTTTCAGAACTTAAATTTTACCAAAGAGCTGCAAAAAAAGAATGTAGTAAGTAAAATTAGCAAAGCAAGCTACCTCTGTGTATATGATTGCCAAAGTTAGTGTATAAAAATATATTTGTCTTTTTCTGGCCTTCTGGAAAACTCTTTTCAATTAGAAATGTTATTGTAAATTACATATGGTTGACTGTTACAAGATATAAAAAAGACAATAGTATACAAATTTTGATATTACATAATGGGTTATATACATATATATTAATAATGGGATATATATCTCCAATATATATTTATATATGTATGTATATATATATGTATATATTTTAGGTGAGAGGATGGGAGATAGTGAGGCAGACTCTTGCATATGTCCCAACTGGGATCCATCTGGCAACCCCACCTGGGGATGATGCTAGAGTACCTAGCTATTTTTAGTGCCTGAGGTTGATGTGCCTCAGAGCCTGGGGTCATACTCGAATCAATTGAGCCACTGGCAGTGGGAGGGGGAGAGAGATGGAGAGAAAAGCAGATGGTTACTTCTCCTATGTGCCCTGATCGTGAATCACACCCAGGATGTCCTTTTGCTGAGCTAACACTCTATCCACTGAGCCTCCAGCCAGGCCGAGTTACAGATTTCACAGTTGTTTCTATTACTTTACATAAAAAGTTGTATTGTTGATCCAAACAATGAAGAGTTCTTTAAGTGTAAAATATAGTAAAATGAAATTAGTTTTATAAACCCATTTGGATAGGAAGGGTGTAAGAAAAAATAATTAAAATGGGCAGTAGTTATATAAACAAAAGGAATGCTCTTAGAATAGGTTCAGATAAGGTATATGAATATGATTAAATACAAAGATGATTTAGAAAATAGGTTAAAACTGCTAGAAATGTGAATGTTGGAAAATTAATTGGAGCTGAATAACATGTAGAACTAGCAGTTAAGATTTGAATGTGAAATAAATATGAGCAGAGCCGAAGAAGAATAAGAGCATTTTGAAAACACTAAGTTTATATGGATTAAGTAAAGCTTTAAGAAGTTGATTTGAATAATGACTTTATAGTCAAGGTCCTTTACATTATGTTTAAGATAAAAAATGATGAGTCTAGCCTCAATAATTAACTTCTTTTTCTTTAATAAAACCTTCTAAGCGTTACAGCTAGTCTTCACTGACTGCTTAAAGTATGTCAGGGTGACAAATAGAATCCATTAAACTTGATTGTTTATCAGTAGAGCAGTCTTAAACATTAAATATACATGGTAGAAAAGTGAAAAATTAAATAAGCTACATGATTATTTAAGTGGATTTGATGTTTTAAAAATTAAATTTAATCAAAACAATTTCTGTATAATAAATATGCTTTCAGAGTAAGATGATTTTTTTGTCCAATTTTTGTTTTTTGGCTACTATGACTTTAGATTTTTAAAGAATAAAGAAGAAAAAGGCATCTTTCTACTGATCCTTTCATTGTTAACACGTTATATTTAAAAATTTAATTAGCATATAAGGGAATGATTTTTTTCATAAGTAGAAACATTTGTGTATATGATAATGCATTTTATGACTGACTGCTTTTGGTTATAATTTAAAATTTCTATATATATTTTTATGTTATAGTGATAAATTGAAACCATTAGATACATTTGATTTCTAAAAAAAATTTTTAGGAAGGTCTAATTTCTATTTAGGTTAGCAAATAAGTTTTAGTGTCAATGCAAAAGTAAGAAATACCTTTTAAAAAAACATCTCTTTTCCTATTAAATTTGTCTTTGCAGTCAAAAAATGGATAGAACAAAAACAACTTGATTATTTAGGAATTCCTCTATTTTATGGATCTGGTCTTACTGAATTCAAAGGAAGAAGGTAAAATGGAATTATTATAATATTGTCCAGTCACTATTTATTATGTGGTCTATTAATTATCTGTTGCTATATAATAAATTACCCAATGTGTAGTGGCTTAAAAGAACAAACTGATATTATCTTAATTCTGTGGGTCAGTTATCTATAACAGGTTTACCTGGATGGTTCTAGCTCAGGACCTCATACGAGGATGTAGTCAGCTGTCTTTGTAGTCACCGAAGGCCTAGACTGAGGAAGATTCTGCTTTAAAGATGACTTATGTGGCTAGTGGCAGGCCTAAGAAGATCTGCTTCTAAATTCTCTTATGGGATTGTTAGCTGACCTCATATCCTCACCATGTCGCTCTCTTCATAGACTGCCTGAGTGTTACAAAGACATGCTAGCTGGCTTCCCCTAGAGCAAGTAACTGAAAGAGGGAAGAAGAGAGCATGCACGCACACGCGCACACAAGCGTGCATCCAAGAAGAAAGTCACTGTCTTTTATAATCTAATCTGAGAAGTGATACTCTATTATTTCTACTGTATTCTCTTTGTTAGAAGCAAGTCTCCATACTCAAGGGAGGAGAATTAATCTCTATCTTTTGAGGAATGGCAAATCAAAGAATTTTTAGAAATATTTTTAAGACCAGCAAATATTTAAATAATCATCACATATAAATAGTTCATTAATAGTGATGATTTTAAGAAGTGCTATTAGATAACCATTTTAACCTTTGAACAGCTTTTTAAGATAGGTGATATTTTTTCCCTAGGTGAGAAAATAGTCTCAGAGTTCAGTACTTGCTCAAATGGTCTTTAAATGTTGAGTAAAAACAAAATGACAAATATGCTTGTAACAAAGTAAAACGGCTGCCAGTAGGGACTGAATGGCTAAGGATGATACATGCATAGTATGCAATATTATACAGCACATTAAGTAAACCAGTTAGAAGCATGCCAGTGGGCTGGGAAGGATTTTGGTGAGATACTACTGAGAAAAGTATGATGCAGAAAAGTGCAGATAAGGTCACGTGTTTGTAAAACGAAGACAAAAGTTTCTACAGCATGCTTGTGTGTCGTATATACATAGATAGATTTAGAATAAGGTCCTGTGTAGGTATGTAAGTGAAGAGAAGAAAAGAAGGGATAGAGGTGCCAAACAGAACAGGAAAAGTGCGTTTTTATAAAGGTGTGTTTATGAATGTAGAGATAGTAAATATGATTTTATAAGGCTCAGAAAAAATAAGACTTTCTGTATGGACAAATAATTTGTTCAAAGCTGATGGAGGCAAAATGAACTAAATTCAGAACTATAATTTAGAAAGACTATTTTTCATCATCTAAGGCAGTCTCAGTGATTCAGCACTGCATTCTCTTCTAGAAAACTTAATGGTAAAGTAAAATACTAAGTAACATCTTTCTGCAAAAAAATAGCATTATTAATATACTTCATTCTCTAATGGTTCAAATTGCATCATTCTTTATTGTTATATTGGGAATATTATTTCTTGTTTCAATTCCTAAATAGAGAGTTTCAAGCACTGCTATCTTAAGATCTCTTATTGATATCTTCTTCTTGTAGTTACAGATTTATGATTATGGAAAGACTAGGCATAGATTTACAGAAGATCTCTGACCAGAATGGGACTTTTAAAAAATCAACTGTCCTGCAGCTAGGTATTCGAATGGTAAGAAGAAATGTTTCTTCTTTTCTTTTCTTCTTTCTTTCTTTTTATTTATTTATTTATTTATTTATTTTTAATTCATTGAGAGGAAGGGAGGTAGAGACAGAATCCTGCATGTGCCCTGACTGGGATTCACCCAGCAAGCCCACTAAGGAGCGATGCTCTGCTCATCTGGGGCGTTGCCATGTTGCTCAGCAAACAAACTCTTTTTAACACATGAGGCAGAGGCCATGGAGCCATCCTCAGTGCTCAGGGCCACTCTCTGCAATCGAGCCATGGCTGTGGTGGTGGGAGGCAGAGAGAAATGGGAGGGGGAGGGGTGAAGAGGTTGATGGGTGCTGCTGCTGTGTGCCCTGACCGGGAATCGAACCTGGGATATCCACATGCCAGGCCAGCACTCTACCACTGAGCCAACCAGGCAGGGCCAGAAGACATGTTTTATTTCACATGCTCTCTTTTCCAATTATTTACTTGTTACAATATGCATTTCATTGCCCTTTGTGGAATTATCAGAGAATGAATGATTATTACCCTAGAAATGTCAGTTATTGAGAGTAGAGGCTATTTTGGTGAAATTGATAACAGTGGGCTCTGTAAATGACAGAATGTGCTATGTTTGGCACTACAAACTCAATTAGGCATTGGTTCTACAGTCTGATTTTTCCCTCACTTTGTTTTATATAGCAGAACAAGGTTGCATTGCTATAAGAATAACATCGCTTTTGTCAGTTATATTTATAACAGTAGGCACTGTGGCAGATTATATTATTTTCCATACTAAGCTCATGATGGTATGGAGGTGCTATAAAGTTTTTATTATGAGTTTGGGATGGTGGCAGTAATTAGTGTGACAATGAATAATATATACTTTGCCAAATAAGAAGCAATGAAATCTTAATGGCACCCATGCACACATTTTGTTTATACCACATATTTGTCTTATCTTATTTGTGTTTGGTTTGCCTAAGCTTCACTTAATTTTTTTCCATTTTAAATAGAATGAAGCTACTCGTGCCAGGTTGGGATGGGGCAAATAGAACTCATTAATTTCCCCATTTTTCCATTCATCCATCTAGCCAGCCAGCAAATGTTTGTTGAACACTGGTAGGAAACATGCAAGGCTCAGAGGATTCAGAGATGAAGCTAAGGTTTACTCTGGTTTACTCTATTACTATACAGAGGGAAAGGGCCTTTCTTTGTGCTTGTGGACATGGTGTTTTGTTCTGGAGTCCTTAAAACTTGATTTATAATTATTCCTTGGGTAAGGAATTGCTGAATGGGCTTTATGGTTATTTTACTTTAAACCTCTAATTTTACCGTATTTTTCCCCTTTGCATGGTGTGATCTGGCCACCGTTCTGTCAGGAGCATAGGCAGAGGCATTGTTGAATGTTGGTTTCCTTTTATCAGAGGTTCAATCAAAACACTGATATTTGCCTGACCTGTGGTGGCGCAGTGGATAAAGCGTCGACCTGGAAATGCTGAGGTCGCTGGTTCAAAACCCTGGGCTTGCCTGGTCAAGGCACATGTGGGAGTTGATGCTTCCAGCTCCTCCTCCTTCTCTCTCTCTCTGTCTCTCCTCTCTCTCTCCTCTCTAAAAATGAATAAATAAAAAACAAACACAAAAAACACAACACTTATATTTGAGGATCATTTTATTCAACCAGTACATTTGCTATTTTAGAATAGATAAGTAATTGTGAAACAGTTCATTCTGTCATTGTTAATATGAAAAAAATACTTGTTATTCTATATTCAAAGTGTTCAAGTTGATCATGAGTTCTAAATAGACATCAGTATAACCTTATGTATTTCTCTTTACAGTTGGATGTACTGGAATATATACATGAAAATGAATATGTTCATGGTGATATAAAAGCAGCGAATCTACTTTTGGGTTATAAGAATCCAGATCGGGTAAATACAGTATTAAGCTTTGCTTTTATAAAGGTCCTCAAAGTACCGTACTGAGATATTCTAAAAACAAGCTCCTCACGCAGACGAGTTTACAAATGAGGACTTAGCATGATGAATGTTGTAATTTATCTTACCTTGCTTATCTAATTTAATGCACTAAACTAATAAGTAATTAGGATGAGGAAATTGAGACTCAGAGGGGTTAAATAATTTGTTAATGGGCATACAGTTAAGAAGTGGCTGAACAGAAATTTGACCTTCTGGGCAAATACAAACAAAGATCCATCAATATCCAATGGGAGAAGACAGGGATTTTATGCAGAGAAAAAATTAAAAAGCTGTCACATTAGCTCCTCTTCTACCATGTAAATGATTAAGCTTTAACCAGAGCAGCATTTCCAATATATTACTGTGTTTCCTGTATATTACTGCCAGTACAGTAGCCATTGGCGGCATGTAGCCATTAAACATTAAAGTGTGGGTACAACACCAAATGCTGGTGAGACTGTGGAGCAACAGGAACTCTTATTCATTGCTGGTGGGAATGCAAAATGGTATGACTACCATGGAAGACAATTTGGCGGCTTATTACAAAACTGAACATATTCTTAATATATGATTTAACAGTTATACTCCTTAGTATTTACCCAAAGAAATTGAAAACTTAAAACTACACAAAAACCTATACATTGATGTTTATAACACCTCTCTTTGTAATTGCCAAAACCTGAAGCAACAGGATGGCTTTTAATAGGTGACTGGACAAATAAACTGTGGCATATCTGGACAGGGAATATGAGTCAGTGTTAAATGAGCAAGATGAAGGGACACGGAGGACCTTAAGTAATGCATATCACTAGATGAAAATCGGTAATTCCAATTACATAACATTTTAGAAAAGGAAAAACTATGGAGACATTAAAAAGATCAGTGATTGCTCACAGGCTTAGAGGGGAGGAGGGGTGAATAGATGGAGCACAGGATTTTTAGGGAAATGAAACTGTTCTGTACGATACTACAATACATTGCTGGTACATGTCACATTTGTCAGAATCGAAGAGTGAACTCAGATGTAAATGGAGACTTTTGGAGATGATGATGTGTCGATGTTGGTTTCTCTGTTGGAATAGATGTTGATACTGTGCTGTGGGATGTTGCTAGGGGAGGCTCTGTTTGGGGACTGGTGTGTACAGAGGGTATATGAGAATTTACTGTACTTTTCACTCAGTTTTACCTAAATTGCTCTAAATTTACCAAAATTGAATCTAAAAACTGCTCTAAAAAAAAAATGATTATCATAATCAAGTTAACACATTCACCACCTAATATGGTTAACCTTCTTCCTGTTTTGTTTTGTGGTAAGAACACTTAAGACCTACTTATTTTTGTGGGTTTTTTTTAGAAAATCTAACAGGGTGACATTGATCAATACAAGTACATAGGTTTCAGGTGAACATTTCTATAGCATTTGAACTGTTGATTATGTTGTATACCCATCACCCAAAGTCACATCATTTCTGTCACCTTATATTTGTCCCTCTTTACACCCTTTCCCCCATTCCTCCCCTAGTTACCACTGCACTTTTATCTATGTCCATGAGGCTCAGTTTTATATCCCATCTATGTGTTAAATCATACAGTTCTTAGCTTTTTCTCATTTACGTATTTCACTCAGTATAATGTTCTCAAGGTCCATCCATGTTGTTGTAAATGGCACCATGTCATCATTTCTTGTGGCTGAGTAGTATTCCATAGTATTTATGTACCACTTCTTCTTTATTCAGTCCTCTATTGAGGGACACTTTGGTTGTTTCCATGTCTTGGCCACTGTGAATAATGCTGCGATGAACATAGGGGTGCATGTGTCTTTATATACCAGTGTTTTCAAATTTGGGGGGTAGATCCAGTAGAGGAATTGCTGGGTCATATGGTAGTTCTATTCTTAGTTTTCTGAGGAACAACCATTCTTCCTTCCATAATGGTTGTACTAATTTGCATTCCTACCAGTAATGAATGAAGGTTCCTTTTTCTCCACAGCCTCTCCAACACTTGTTGTTACCTGTCTTGTTGATAATAGCTAATCTAACAGGTATGAGGTGGTATCTCTTTGTATCAATAGTTTTGATTTGCATTTCTCTAATAGCTAATGAAGGTGAGCATCTTTTCATATATCTGTTGGCTATTTGTATGTCCTCTTGGGAGAAGTGTCTGTTCAGCTCCTCTCCCCATTTTTTAATTGGATTGTTTGCTTGTTTGTTGCTGAGCTTTGTGAGCTCTTTATATTTTGGATATTAAAGCCATATGCAAAAGAATGAAACTTGACTACAGTTTGTCTCCCTACACAAAAATTAATTCAAAATGGATCAAAGATATAAATATAAGATCTGAAACAATAAATTAGGTAGAAGAAAACATAGATACTAAACTCATGGACCTTGGCTGTAGAGAATAATTTATAAATTTGACCCAAAGACAAGGGAAGTAAAGACAAAAATAAATGAATGGGACTATATCAAACTAAAAAGCTTCTGCATTGTGAAAGAAACTGACAGCAAAACAAATAGCAGCCAATTAAGACCTACTTTTTTAGAAAATTTGAAGTATACAGAATTATTAACAATCGTCATCATACTGTACGTTAGATCCCCAGAACTTACTCATTTTCTACCTAAAAGTTTGTGCCCTTTGACCAACATCTCCCCATTTTCTCCATCTCCCAGCCCCTGACAACCATTGTTCTACTCTCTGGTTCTGTAAGTTTCACTTTTTTCATATGCTACATATAAGTGGAATCATACAGTATTCATCTTTCTGTGTCTGGCTTACGTCACTCAGTGTAATGTCCTCTGGGTTCTTTCATGTTGTAGCAAATGAAACACTTTTTTATGACTTAATAATATTCCACTGCACATTTTATATGTTTATATATCCATATATATATATATCTCATTTTCTTTCTTTATCTCTCAGTGGACACTGTTTACATATCTAGGCTATTGTGAATAATGATGCAGTACCACAGGAATGCAGATATCTCTTCAAGATAATGAATTATTTTCCTTTGAATATAAACCCTGAAGCAGTATTTCTGAATAATATGGTAGTTTTATTTTTTAAAAAATTTTTGAGAAACCTCTATATGATTTTCCATAATAACTATACTACATTTCTAGCCATGGAGTCCCTTTTCTATACACCACCACCAACACTTACTTCTTGTCTTTTTGGTAATAGCCACCCTAAGAGGAGTATGAATATGTCTCATTGTAGTTTTATTTTCATGTCCCTTTGATTAATAATGTTGAGCACCTTTTCATGCATCTGTTGGCCATTTTTATGTCTTCTTTAAGAAAATGTCATTTAGGTCCTTTGCCCAGTGTTTAATTGGGTTGTTTGGGGCCATTTTGGGGATTTTGTCAGTTTGTTTATGTTAATAAATTGCATGAATTCCTATGTATTTTGGATATTAACCCCTTATTAGATAAATGGTTTGCAAATATCTTCTCACATTCCATTAGGTTACCTTTTCATGTTGTTTTTCTTTGTTATGTAGAATCTTTTTAGTTTGATGTAGTCTTATTTGTTTTGGTTTACTTGCCTGTGCTTTTGGTATAAATTGAAAAAAAAAATCATTCCTAAGACATATGTTTATGGATTGGAAGAATTAATATTTTTAAAAATATCCATACTACCCAAAGCAATCTACAGATTCACTGCAACCCCTATCAAAATTTCAATGCCACTTTTCATAGAAATAGAAAAAAAAATCCTAAAATTTGTATGGAACCACGAAAGATCCTGAATAGTAAAGGCAATCTTGAGAAAGAAGAACAAAGCTGGGGACATTCTAGTTCCTGATTTCAAACTATATATGTATAACAATGCTAGAGTAATTAAAACAGTATGCTCTTTCCATAGAAACAGATCCATACCAATGGAACAGAGTGCACAGAAATACACCTAGTCATTTATGATCAATACCTTTGACCAGGATGCCCAGAAAATACGATGAGAAAAGGACAGTCTCTTCAATAAATAGTAATGAGAAAGCTGTATGTCCACTTGCAAACATTGGAATTGGAGTCTTATTTTTAAACGATACACAGAAATTAACCCAAAATGGACTCAAGACTTAAATGTAAGACCTGAAATGAGAAGACATAGGGAAAAGCTTAATTTTAATTAGTATCAATTTTAATAGCCATGTCTGTCTAGTATCCACTGTATTAGACAGGAAGAGAGTTTAAAAAATTAAATCTTTTAAAAATTACAAAAAACATTGTTGAATATTAACTGAACTTTGCATAAGGAAAGAAATTTCTAAATAAAATTAAGAAAATCTTAGAAAATACTGAGAAATTTCAAATTTTAAGTTGTGCATATTTTAGAAATTGGAAAAATGAAAGGCAAATGAGACACTAGGGGGAAGTTTATTATGACAAATATTTTAGGTTATATAACCAGATCTAAAAAAAATTAATAAAAACACCAAATACTTTCTTAAAACAATGATTAAAAGGAATAAGTAGAATGAGAAGAAATACGACTATCCAAGAAAGAAATGGGGAAAAGTTCACTATCAATAAAAACTAAGAAATATACAAATCAAAACCAGGAGGCAACATTTTTAAAGAACTTATCATTTGGGAAAATTCAAAACTAATAAGTTGATTGTATTGAGGCTGATGAGTTGTAGAATGCTAATGGGAATATAAATTTAGTGGGAGTAGAAGAAATGAGGTAGCTGGAAGGGCAGTTTGGTAATATATATTAAAAGCCTTGCCCTGGCCGGTTGGCTCAGTGGTAGAGCGTCAGCCTGGCGTGCAGGAGTCCCAGGTTCGATTCCCAGCCAGGGCACACAGGAGAAGCGCCCATCTGCTTCTCCACCCCTCCCCCTCTCCTTCCTCCCTGTCTCTCTCTTCCCCTCCCGCAGCCGAGCATCGCCCCCTGGTGGGCATGCCGGGTGGATCCTGGTCGGGCGCATGCGGGAGTCTGTCTGCCTCCCCGTTTCCAGCCTTTATAGATCTGCGTACTTTTATAGATCTGTGTACTTTTTTTCAGGTTAAGTTTATTAATATGTAACTTATAAATGGTAAAATCCACCCTTTCAAATATACAGTTTAATGTGTTTTGACACATGTATACCACATAGCCACCATTACGATCAAGATACAGAGCATTTCTATTATCCTCAAAAGTCTTCTTATTTCCTTTACACTAAATCCCCTTCGGTCACCTCCAGCCCCTGGCACGGATTTCTGCCTCTCTATTTTTTGCATTGTGGAGAATGTCAGATAAATTGAATTATAGGATACATACTCTTTTCTGTCTGGCTTCCATCACTTAACATATCGTTTTTGAGATTTATCTATGCTGTTGTTCACTAATAGTTTATTCCTCTTTAATGATAAGTAGCATTCTATTAAAAATTTCTACACTTTATCTGTTTCTCTGTTGATGGATATTTGTGTTGTTTCCAGTTTGGGCAATTACGAATAAAGTTGCTATAAGCATTTGCGTACAGATTTTGGTATAGGTATATGTTTTTTTTAACTTTTGGGCAAATAAGTAGGAGCGGAATTTCTAGATCATATGGAAGTATACATTTAACATGAAAAGTAACAGCCAAACTGTTTTCCAGAGTGATTGTACCATTATACCTTCCCACAAACAATGTGTGATAATTCCAGTCGCTCCATGTTTTGTCACCACTTGGTTTTATTAATTTTTAACATTTGAGCCATTATAGTAAATGTGTAGTCATACTGAGTTTTTTTAATTTGTGTCAGTCATCCCTATTGACTAATGATATTGAGTGTCTTTCATATATTTATTTGGCATTTATTTATGTTTGGTGAATTAAATATGCTCATTTAGAGTTGGGTTCTTTTTCTTATATTAAGACAACTTTATGTTTTGAGGACCAGAAGCCTTTGTCAGATACTTGTTTCTAGATATTTCCTGCATATGTAGCTTATCTTTTTGTTTTCTTATCTGTCTTTCAAAAAGCAGATGTTTTTAATTATGATGAGGCCTAATTTGTGATTTTTTTTTTCTTTATGATTTGTGCTGCTTCTCTCCTAAGCCAGGATCACAAAATGTTTTCTCATAAATTTTCTTCAAAAAGTAGTAGTCTCTAGCCTGACCTGTGGTGGCGCAGTGGATAAAGCATCGACCTGGAAATGCTGAGGTCGCCGGTTCGAAACCCCGGGCTTGCCTGGTCAAGGCACATATGGGAGTTGATGCTTCCAGCTCCTCCCCCTTTCTCTCTCTCCCTCTCTCTCTCCTCTCTAAAAATTAATAAAATAAAATTAAAAAAAAAAAAAAGTAGTAGTCTCTGTTTTCATAGTGTCAAGTTTAATAACTGTTCAAAAGATCTACCTTATTGACTATATTATTTGTTATCTGTATCTTTATTTAGGTTTTGTCTCCTTGATGTGTTTTGTACCAAGAGAAGTATGTATTTAAAAGTCTTTCATTATTTGTGTTTCTGTTTCCTTGATTTTCATGTAGTTTTTTGTAGATCATTGGTGAGCTATTTGGTAAATAATTATTACTTATATTTGCTGTGTTTCTTATGCTTTGTGTTTTCTTTGATCTTATATTCTTTAAGGTTTTTTGCGGGGGATGATTTATAAAAGTTGATATCTTTGTTGTAGTGTTTATGGTATGTTAGTATTTATATTTTTTAAAAATGCTTGCTTTTAGCCCGCGGTTTTCTGTTTCATCTTTTACTACTGCTACGATAGTTCGTTGTGATATTTTTTATTTCCACTGACTTATTCATTATCAATGAGCTTAGTTTACTCTCCTCTTTCCCTTACTGTTGTTGCCTCATTTTAAAGTAACACTAGTTTACTTTATCAGAATGAGTATCATTTGAATTTTCATTTGTCCGTACCCTTGTTTTAATATTAGATATAAATATATTAAATGCTCACCTTTCCTTTTTCTTTTGTGAAAGTTACCCACTCATCTTTTAATTGGATGAAACTGATCTTCTAGTAGATTGTTCAAGTACTCATAAGTACAGTGTTCCCTTGCATGCATGAAACTTTTCAGTAGCATTGATGCTTGAGGGATAGCCTGAATGGATTTAGAATACCTAGTTCATTCTTTCTTGAGAACACTGATCTGTTGCCTTGTTTTGCATGCTGCTTGGAAGAGGTCTGCTGCCAGTTACTCTTACCATTGTATGCTTTTGTTCTTTTTGTCTTGCTGTCTTTAGGATTATTTTCTTTATTAACAATGTCTAATTGTTTTACCATGATATGTTTTAGAGTGGGCCATTGTGTATTGGTGTTCCTAGGTATCTGCTGATATATAGGTGAGGCCTTTTATTTCATGGAAGTTTTCATGGATTATAGTTTTAAATATCAGTTCTCCCTTCATGTATGTTTTGAATTAAAACTATGGAGAAAGGAACTTCAGCAATAGCTATTTAATGAAGAGAAAAAAATAAAGTGGTAAAAGAGTCAAAACTAGAGAGGGAAAGACATTGTTGAAATAAAAGAAAAAAGAACAGGAAAAGTTGACACTTATACAGCGTTTGTCAAAGCAATAGAGTTGTAAGGACTGAGGTACCATTGGGAAGTAGAGTCAAAAGAGTTATTGGGTAAGAACAATGATTAGTTAAGGGGAAATGATAGCCTAATAGTTAAAGTAATGTCCTACGTAGCCAATTGGGGGCATAATTGATATTCTGGGGCATTTTTATTTTATTGGTTTTTCTTTGTTTTAAAAAAAGTTCTCTAAATACTATTTATACTGGTAATCAAACAGTGTTTTTCCTTAAAATCAGTCAGATAGCATCATTGAGAGTCCAAATGGGCCATTGTAGATTATTTTGATTTTTCTTGACTTTTTTTCCTATATTTTTATTTCATTTTGGCCATTTCTGGATAACTTACCTGATCGTCTTCATAATTGGAATTTTGAAGGCTAACTTCAAAATGTACACTACTTACCTTACTTCTTTTGTCATCTTCAACATTTTTTGTTGAAATAATTTCAACTTTATCTGTGGAAAGTATCTTTTTAAAATATCTAGGATTTCTTATGTGCTTCTTTACATTATCTACTTTATTTTTTTTAATCTTTATTTTAGACAAAATACTAAAGAAAATGCTTCAGTAGTAATACTGTATTCAGTAAGAGAAAATCAAGTATACTTGTTTGGTAAAAATATTCTTTAAATTAAAATTTAAAATTAAATTATACTAAAAAATATCTGCTTACAGCAGAGACACATCTTAAGAAAAGACTAAGTATGTAAATTTCATCTAATATTTCCAATATTTACTGTGTACTAAGCATTATGTTGTATTCCTTAAAAATAAATTCCTAACTCATACTTCCCCAGTAGATAAATAGATATCTTTCTCTTAGACTAGCTAACTTAAGTTTTCTAACTTCTGTTTCTCACTGCACTGACTTTGGAATATAACATGATGCTGCACAATTGATTATATTAGAGTTAGGCTTATGGTTGCCCTAATATATTTATAGTATTTGAAAAACAAATGTGATTTTATTGCTTATCATGGCATTTCCAGAAACGACATTGAGTGGTGGTTTTGCTGTTGCGTACCACCCATTTAGCTCTATCTCCCAGTGTCACTAGTGAAGAAAGTTGAACCATTTTTAGTAAATTTGTACCCTTTTTTTTTATCTCAGTGGTGCAGGTACTCTCTCACATATGGAAGGCCACCTCTTTGTTGGTCAGAAGCACATTGTTTTTCATGCCTGCTTATATTCCTGCTCTTATGTGAAGCTTTCTTAGTGGTTTTGGTCTATGCTGATCTCCTTTTGTGATTTTCTTTAGCACTGAAGTCTCACTTGTCTAGTGTTGTCTTACATTCTGAACTAGAATGAATTCCTTGGGGCTTATAGGTAGATACACTCCCTTCCTTGTTTTGTAGGTTCCTCATAGCATCTAGGTTAGTGTCACTTTTGGAATAAGTCTTCAAGAAATATTTTACTGACTTCTCAGGACACAAGGCCAGTCTTCTTGCAATACCTGCTGTCTCACTTAGTGCACAGAGTACCTTGACCCCACCGTGCTCCGTGGTTTCTGCCCCAGATTGCCTGCTCAGTTGCAGAGGAAGCCCTCACAGGGAGAGAAGGACAGTTTTCATGTCAGTATCTGCAGTGATAAATAATTATGACTTAGGAAACCTGTGATTTTCTTAAACACCGTTTGATTACTAGGACTTGTGCTGAACTGAAAGCAGGTTCTAGTCCCACTTCTGACATTGAGCAGAATGGCAGCTTTTAGCAAATGATTTCACTTATACATAATGTGGGGCTTTGACAAGGTGAGCTCAGACGTTCCTTCTAGTTCTAAAATTCTGTGTTTGTCTGAAAACCTGTTTTTCATGCTTATTGAAGAAGGTAATGTTTCTAATAATGTTTCCAAAGTGTCTTGCCTATTGTCGCACAGCTAAGGAAGTTAAATAGTTTTAATATAGGCAAAATTTAATGTGCTGGGAGCAGGAATTGCAGCAACTGACCTGTATCTGGTGGCAAATATTCACTTTCAGATTCCCTAGGATATCCACAGGGTAGGGTCATAAGCCTCATTAAAGCTGCTTGTTCACTGTTTGCTAGAGGGAATTCTAACACAATCCATTTATCAATCACAGTTACTTGTAAGATGGAATGTGAATGTGTTTGTAAAAATTTTGCATGATTTGTGTATATAATGTGGTTACCTTTTAGAGGTAACATTTCCTTTGTTGAACACATAAAATTTAGCCCTGGTAACGTGTCTGTATCTCATTATCTCCAGAGTAGTTTTATATGTCTTAGCTTGATGATACCATAATATTACTAGATGGTAGAGTTGGTGTGGCTACTTTAAAGTATTTTGATATCATGTGGATAGGTTTATATTATAGATTAAATGACATGCTTGTGTTTGTGGTCACGTATAGCAAGCACGGTATTTGCTTTCTTCCTATTGAGATTCTGCTGTATATTTTTAGTTGAGTAAACAGACTGAAATTTGTTTCTATGATTTTAGTTACTTGAACTATAAAAATTTTAGGCGTTTAATATGATTTTAAAAAACACACTTTCATGAACTTTTTTGTCTCAAAATAATTATTTGTCAAATGAATTTGTTGTTTTTGAAATTTAATAGCTTCTATGTATCTGTTATTTATAGACCAGTTCTGCCAACTTACTCGTTTGGTATTCTTTCAATATGATTTGTCAGCTGAAAATAAAGTCAGCCCCAAATTCTATTTCCATTAGATATTCTGTAATGTGTTAATACTACTACTACTTTAACTGTTACCTGATACTTAATAGTGTTCCCATTATCAAAATTTATTCTTAATATGTGTTTATCATGATGCCTAAATTTAACTCAGATTTGATCCATATTTAAACATTCTTATTTCAAAAAACTATGCAAATGACAGCTATATGAATGTGGGCTACTAAAGTCGTATTGGAGGATGGTGATAAGTAGAAAATATTGAAGAAATCAGCCTAATAATTATAATTTAGAAGCTATGGTCTTCATATTCAAAATTAGTAATTTGTGAAGCTTAAATGCTAGTACTGAGACTCTGAGAAAGGTGAGAATATGTTAAGTATATAATTTTGCCTCTAGGAGGATAGTTTTTTAAACTTTTCGTTAAAAATTTTAAACATTCTGAAAAAGGAGTATTTTATATATCCATCACTTTGATTTAAAAATTAAGGTTTTGAAAATTTGTTCTATTTTTTGTCTGAAAAGTTTTAAAATAAATTATAGGTATAATATTTTTCTTCTGAACACTTAAGTATGTATGCATTTCCAAAGAACTATGCCAGTTCACCATAACAATGCAATTACCATACTTCACAAAATTAACATCATTCCTCACTATCAAATACAATTTTTCTTCGACTTTCTTTTCTACCCTAAAATTCCTGAGAAAATGGATTTTAGACATTTTTATTCTCATTGTACTTAAGTTCTCTGTTGCTTTCTTTTTCTTTTCAAATTACCTATTGCCGTAGACTTTCCTGCCACAACTTCCCTTTCTCTAATTGAGTAGCCTATATCCTGTGATCTTGTTGGCCCTTTTAAACTTACAAATCAGCTGAGTTACTGGATAGAACCAGTTGTTAACTACAAATCTGACTTAGAAAACTGTTGGTTCAGAACCAGGTAAGCATGATTTTTTTAAATTAAGTGTTCATCAAGAGGTTAAGTTTCTAGTCTTGCAAATAAGAAAACAGGGCTGTGTTTTATTCACTGATGTGCATCCAACAGCTGGGACAAGATGTGGCATATAATAAATGCTTGATAAATAAGTGATGAGTGAACAATGAGTAATTGAATCGGTTAATGTATAAATGAATTGATTAGTCAGTGTTCAGGAATAACAGTTAAAAACAAACGAATGGAGTTGGACATAGCCTAGCCAAGTCCGGCAAATAAGCCATTTATACATGCCTTAAATTCCTATTGGGAAAAATCTATTCATTGTGTCCGGAACTTTACTATTTAATATAGCCATTATGAGTGTTTTCTTACAGATAGAGCTCTGTTAGCATAGTCACAAAGAGAAATGTAGAATAGAGACTGCTCTTGGTTGAATTGTGTCCCCGAAAGAGATGTTGAAGTCCCAAACGCCAGTACCTATGAATGTAAACTTATATGTAAATAGAGTCTTTTTGAGATAAGGTGAGGTGATTAGAGAAAGCCCTAATCCAGTATGATTGTCTTTTCTCATAAATGGGAAAGACCACTGTTGTCGGATAGCTCAGTTGATTAGACCATTGTCCTGAAGTGCAGAGGTTGCAGGTTCGATTCCCAGTCAGGGCACATACAGGACCGAATAGATCTTCCTGTCTCTCTTCCTCTTTCATTGGAATCAACAAATAAAAATTTAAAAAAAAGTTTTTAAAGGGAAAGACATGCATAGAGCAAAGACAATGTGAAGAGACAGGGAGCATGACTTCTACAAGCAAGGGAGCACCTGACACTCCCAGAAGCTTAGGGGAAAGGCTGGAAACAGAGTTTCCTTCACAGCCCGCAGAAGGAATCAGCGTGCCAACACCTTGATTTCAGACTTCTAGCCTCCAGAACTGTGAGACAATAAGTTACTGTTGCTTAAGTCATCTAGTCTGTGGGACCCTTTTTTAGCAGTCCTGTAAAACTAATACAGGGACTTAGACAAAAAGCCTTTGATTGGAGGCTGAGATAATACATTTTTCAAATAAGGTCAAGAAAAACCTTAGGATAATGTCTGGCCCATGTAAGTTGCTAACACCTTAGCTTGGATACCAGTGTATTTTGGCCATGTGTGAACTTTGGGCAGCAGAATAGGGAAAGAAAAAGGAAAGGGGGGAAGTAAAAACAGTAGGCAGAAAGTAGTCTCTTTTATTTTCCTTAGGGCCACTCCAGGCAGGGCCAAATCAGTTAGTGTCCTTAACATGATGTGTTCTTACACACAGGGTCTCCAAGCAGTTAGTTCTTGAATAGGTGCGATGGGATCTCTGCTTTATTATACGGTGTACTTGTTTATTCTGGAGCTAAATGTTCTTGTTCAGGATAAGCAAGAAGATGTAAAGAGAAGGGCACTTATGTTCTTCTAATCCCCAGCAAAAGGTTTGGTAGGAGATGGTGACCGTTTGCATAACTTTCAATTATATTGGGGGTTCAGTGCAGAATAGTTAAAGCTAGCTCTGGTATCAGGCTCTCTGGCTTTGAGTTCTGGCTCTAACTCTTGTTACCCCTTTGTTCTTAGCCATATTATTTTACCTCTCTCTTCTTCCATTTCCACATCTAAAAATAAGGAGGGTAATAGCACTTCCTACAAAGAGATATTTTAAGGATCAGATGATTTAAACATGTGAAAATCTTAAACCAATATCAAGCACATGGTAAACAGTAACTAATAGATAGAAAATATTTTTATTGTTATGCTTATGACAATAGACTTTTATTTTGCTTCCCAAGAATTGTTTAGATTTGCATTAAAATGACATATGGTATTCTGGTTAGATGTTAAGAATGGTATTGAATTGAATTGAATAATGGTAGTTCCAGGTATGTAGTTTGATCATTAGACATCCTTCAAGTTGTAGGGAACAGAACCTTGGGTTCTGTTTTTTATACAAGGGAAAAGATTTCAAATTTTAGGAATGCATTAACAAATCACCTATCTCCAAGAACATAGTTCCTAGGAGAGTTAATGCTATTGAAAAATTAGCATTATGACTGTCAATAATCAATACAAGTTTATTAGGTGCCTACTGAGTCCCACTGATCAGATTCTATTTCTGAAGGCCAGATGCATACATGACCAAAGAACTTTTTTTCTTCTTTTTTTTTTTTGTGATAGAGACAGAGAGAGGGACAGATAGGGATAGGGACAGACAGACAGGGAGGAAGATGAGAAGCATCTGTTCTTCGTTGCGGTTCCTTAGTTCATTGATTGCTTTTCTAATATGTGCCTTGACAGGGGGCTACAGCAGACCGAGTGACCCCTTGCTCAAGCCAGTGACCTTTGGGCTCAAGCCAATGACCATGGGGTCATGTCTGTGATCCCACGCTCATGCCAACAGTGCTGTGCTCAAGCTGGTGAGCCCACACTCAAGCCAGCAACCTTGAGGTTTCGAACCTGGGTCCTCTGCATCTCAGTCCAGCACTCTATCTACTGCGTCACTGCTTGGTCAGGCCAAAGAGCTCTTTATGACCAAAATACTCGAGCAACCTGATTCACAAATGGCTATATATATAGTGCTTTTGGTTGTTTGTTTGTTTTTACTAGTTAGTATAGGAACATGGCATTTCTGAATTCTGAATCACCTTATTGAGTTATATAAATTAGATGGGTTAAGAGACACCCCTTTTTAGGGGCTGTGTTACAAAGCTGCGAAACACCATAGGGGCAGTGCATGTAAGAGTGGGCTTATTGCTGGCAACCTCTGACACTGGCTTTGAAAACAAGAGAATTACAGTTAATGTAGAACAGGAAGGTTGTTTTGAATATTGAACAACTATGTTTTATGTAGACACAACTTACATGTGGTCAACCTTTTTGATAATATTATACACTGGCAGTCAAATTCTTTCAGCTAACATTTTGTGAGTACCTGCTATTTATAGATATACTAAGCTCTGAGAATGCATCTGATAGGTTGAAAAGTCTTAAGTTCAGATTTGATTTAGGCGAAGAGGAAGACTATAAACTGGATGCAATTCAGATTATTCTCTTCCATTGCCTATTTATTTTGTTAAAGGACAGACACAGGTTACATGCTTTAAAATCACGTGGGAAATTATAAAGAGAAGCTATTATAGGTTCTTTTATATCATCCTTGAGAACTTGTGTCAAAAGGACAAATTGGAAATAGCCTATAATTGGAAAGATTCTCTTTTGTAGGTGAAGGCATTTTTACTAAAGAAGCAACTCCAAGCCTCAGCTGTTGAGAGAATTTCTTCCCAAAGTCTGGAAAGCGTGTTAAAGTCATAGCCCTCTTCATATGTTACTAATAAAAAAGCAGGTCATGAGGTCAAAATGCTAATATCATTTCAAATAGTGCTAAATATACCTCAGTATTTTGTTATGATGCTTGAATTTATAGCACCATTTAAGGGGGTCATAGACTTGGGCTTGGTGGAGCATAAGAGGGAGTGAAGAGAGAATGACAAGTGACACAACTTTTCTGCTGCTTCATTGAACCTCATGGCTGTATCTTTAAGTCTCTCTCTCTCTCTCTCTCTCTCTCTCTCTCTCTTTCCCTCTCTCTAGTAAATGTAAAGAAAAATGATAAAATTCCAGATTTGAAGTATGAGTAGTTATGAGGTCTAGCAGAACAAAAAGAAAACACAACATTATGAAGCAGATTTTTAAGTATAAGCACATCTATCATTAACTGCAGACTTTTTACAGCTCACTAAGAGATACGGTCAAACCATATTCTTGAAAAGTCT
This sequence comes from Saccopteryx leptura, assembly GCF_036850995.1. Taxonomy (NCBI): domain Eukaryota; kingdom Metazoa; phylum Chordata; class Mammalia; order Chiroptera; family Emballonuridae; genus Saccopteryx; species Saccopteryx leptura. The sequence continues at coordinate 259,958,709 of NC_089505.1, read as the reverse complement.
ATCTTCATGCTTATATTCTAATAAATGTCATGTGTGAAAAGTAAGCTGGAAAGTTTTGAAAGTTGCATTATTTTGTCTAGGCTGCACAGTGGTAATGCTGCATTATTTTACCGGCAGGAACAAGGTAGGTAAGTTGAGAAGCAAAATTGTACTGTATAATAAAAAGAATAAAAAGCACAGATTTACATTAACATATAGTAGCATCTATGAGGCTATCTACCAGTTTTGTTTGTAACAGATATGAATGACTTCTGTGAACAACATGCTGCTTATTCCATGCTTCTTTCTCCTTTGGGCATGAAATGATTTTCATTAGTCAGTAAGCATTTAGTTTATTGTGAAGATTTTCACGTTGCTAGGATAGGAAAATAATATATCCTATTCAAATAAGATAAAAGCTGGCCTTTTTTTTATATAAAAGCTTTTAAAGTTGCTGAATAAGTATGTTCTTCTAGAGTTTTTAAAGTGTTTTCTAAATTGCTATTAAAACAAAATTATGAGTATGTAGTGACTGTCTCCCCCAGTAATATAATTTCCACTAGTCTCTGATAATGAGAACTTAACCGACACATTTGTTGCTACCATAGGGTATGCTCATTAAAATGATTTAATTATATTTAATAGTCTAAATCATGACAAGGTATTAGATTGCACTCCCCCAAAAATTAAGTCCTTGAAAAGTGAATCACATTCTTGGGACTGTACATACATTTCTTCTCTAATGTGCGTTTGTGAAGTGGAGGTGAAGTGGTAACGTCCTGATGGGCAGTGCTGTTTGTTCACATTAGCGTCTTGTGGTTCCATAATCTCATGCACCCATTCTCCAGCTGGCATTTTCCTATCCGTCGTATCAAATGTTGAAAAATTCTTCCACTTGAGCCAGTTTGGCTGCTCGGAATTTATTATTCCTGTGGCTTGACTCTGATGGGAAGGAGGTCTTTTAGTTTTTCCGTCAATAATGAATCTGTCCCTTGGTTCTGCATAATGGAGAGAACCAGGAATAGGCTGGATTAAGGTGTTTGCCACCAATTGACTATTTTGCTCTTGGTACTAAAAATGAGTAACTCAGTTTCTTTCTAAATCTCCTTTTCCTCCATTGTTTTTACCTACTCATTGAATCCTCACCCAACCAGCCACTGTTTTCAGAGTTATCTTTGACTCTCTCTTCACCCTCTTATCCAATTACGTGTTGCTCTCTTGTTTGACTCCTTTCCTTTGTTTACCACTGCCCTAGTCTAACCTCCCTTTGCCTCTTGCCTGCACTGTCGTTATATTCTCCTAGATGGACTCCATGCTTCCATTTCCTCATTATGACGCTGCCAGTGATGGTAATACCATTCCTTGCAAAATCTTTCCAGGAACTTCTGTTTGCATGCAGAAATCATGCACCAAATTCTTAGTGTGGTTTTCAAAGCTTTCTGTAAACTGATGCGAACCAGTTTTTCCAGCTTGTGTTGTGTGCAGTAACCTCTTCACTCACAGCACACACAGACTCATGCCCTGGTTTTCCTTCTTGTGTTGTTTCTTCTTCCCTGTTGCCATTTGTAGAAGTATTAGATGTTTTTCAAGGCCCAACTCTTTTTTTTCTCTACGACCCCAATCAGAAACACCTTCTCCTTGCTGTAAAATCCTATTAAATATAAATCTAATACACTTCTGTCAGAGTACATGTTGCCTCCTGACTTGTAGATGTGATTATGTCATCTCCCCTTCCTGTATGTGGGACATGTAGAAAATACTCAGCCTTTTGATCAGAATAATCTAAGTTCAAATCTCAACTTTGCCAGTTATTATAAATATGTTTTGCGCAGAGCACCTAACCTTACTCATCCTACCTTTTCATCCTCAAGCTACCTTAAAATAACTTCTACTTAGGTCATGAAGGTTTCATGATTTGACTTCTGTAAAGCACATAATGCTTTCACCTAGCAAGTACAATTGACCCTTAAACAGCATGAGGGCACTGATACCCACCCCACCCGGCTGCTGTGCAGTGGAAAATCTGCTTATGACTTTTGACTTCAAAACAATAGCCCACTGTTGACTGGAAGCCTTACTGATTACAGTCAATTAACATATTTTCTATGTTACATGTATTAAATACTATATTTTTACAATAAAGTAAGCCAGAGAAAAGAATATATTATTAAGAAAATCATAAGGAAGAGAAAATACATTTACAGAATTTATTGACAAAAATCTGCATATAAGTGGACCTGTACAGTTCAAGCCTGTGTTGTTCTAGGGTCAATTATATTTAAAAAAAAATGCATGCATTTTTTTTAATGTACAGTTGTCAATAGTTTATCATTCTTGGCACTCAGTTGTCTACTGAAGAGAATTTATGTTGATTTGTACAGTCATTACCATCAAGTCAGATCAGTAAAAATTTATTTAAACCTGCTATGCAGAAGGCCTTAGATTGGGTGCTGTCATGGATACAAAAATGTTATACAGTATTTATCCTGACCTCTTGTCCACTAGGAGTTTACAATTTTTAAAAGTGGGGCCATAGCATAAAGAAAAGAAAAGCAGAATAACTGCATTTTAAGATGGTAATCCATGTGGACGAAAATGAATACCCAATTAGTCACTTTATGGTTAAAGGGATCTACATCCCAGAATAGGGTTCAGGTGTAAGTGGTGAATCCAGCAGGTATGGTAGGAAGTAAAGAACACTGTGGTGCCGAACAGAAGGCAATGGCCCTTCGCATGCACTTCACTGCCAAGAGGAGTTATCACAGGTGTTCTTTGTTAGTTTCACCCATCCATCTGGAAGAATAAAGCAGTGTAAGAGCCTACTACATACATTAGGAAGCAAAGAAGATGAGAAGTAAAGTTTTAACTAAGGTTTGGCACACATGGGTACAAATCTAGCTAGGTAAAGCAGGAGGTTGGTTTCTGAAACAGGCTTGTTTAGTATAGGAAAATTGTATTTTCCATGGTCATCAAAGACAACATTGTTTTCATCTTCATTTAGTGCTTTTAATCAAGGTTTTGATTTACAGACCATCTATGTCAAATCCAGTTCTCAGAGAAGCTGACACTGAGACAGGAGTAGGACTGCAGAAGGCTCTATTGTGGGGACAGAAGTACCACATTTCCCCCTGTATAAGACACACCTCAATTTGGGGACCCAAAATTTGAAAAAAATGTATTACATAAAGTTATTAAACTAAGTTTTATTCATCATAAAATTCATACAACTCCTCATCACTGTCAAAACTCCCATCCATTTGCTTGTCCTCATCTGTGTCTAATGTCCACGAATTACTGTCTTCATATATTACCTCGTCCTCAGTTCCATCTATGGCATTGAAGTGCCATAACCACTGTATAAGACACCCAGTTTTTAGACCCTATATTTTTCGTAAAAAGGTGAGTCTTATACATGGGGGAATATGGTATGTTACCTATGAGAGAGCAAAGAGAAGAAGCAGGATTGGACAAGGGATGCTCTCAGACTGAGATTTGATATGACACCCATGAAGGAAAGGGGAGATTAAGCAGGGAGAGCTCAGACTATGATACAGTTCTGACAGAAGCACCAGGTAGCAGCAGAACAAAAGTGTTCACCAGAAGGATCTCTGACTGGGTAGAATGGCCACACTGTATCCCCACCATGATCATTGTTTGGCAGGAGCTGCCCAGAAAAAGTGTGGCCTTGGCTCTGGCGGGTCCTGCTACCCTGCCGCTGGAGGTTTTCCGCTGATCGCACCCTTCCCAGGGGAGAGGCCTGTTCTTCCTTAGGAGATGCCACCTCAGTAGATGCCACACTGCTTTCAGTATTAAGATGTTAAAATCAAAACTCCGTGGAAAGCATTAGTTCAGATTAGGTGTTTTGGGGGGTGCTAAGAAATTCACTAAAACAAAACCCTTTGTAGAAGCTGGACTTGGTAAGTGTTGAGTGACTTCTATTATTTGGGTATATCACATTATTTTTCATCTATTAATTGTGGGTAATGACATATCATCCTTACCTACCTCATAATGTAATTAAAAAAACATAAAGTGCATATCAAAGAATGGTGAGAAATATGAGTACCAGGTAGAAATATGAGAGGCATTGCAGTATAATAGGAAGTTTTATGGAGATGGAAGCAGAAAGGACTATCCTTTTACTCATGGAGAAAAGAAGCAGTTACTAAATTCAGAAAAGTTGCATAAAAAGAAAATCATTTAAAACGCACTAGGGAGCTAGATTTTAAATTTTTCTATGTCTAGTCTTATTATAATGCAAATAGTTGTCCTCTACCTGATTGGTGATCTTAAGTTTCCTACTATAAGCTTCTAAAACTAGGGATATTATATGTATTTATACTTAAAGTAAAAAATATTAACTAGTTATTTTTTACTTCACAGGGATAATGTAAAAAGAAAAGTTAACTGAAACTAAGTTTTTCTTATGTTGGCAAACTTTTTCTATACGGAGCCAGACTGTAAATATGTTAGGCTTCTATGGGCTCTGTGGGCCACATATGGGTGAGTCTCAGTTACATATCCTTACTCTTTTTTTTTTTTTTTTACAATCCTAGAAAAATATAAAATTATTCAAAGCTCAAGGGCATAAAAAAAAACAGAACCTGCCCTGGCCGGTTGGCTCAGCGGTAGAGCGTCGGCCTGGCGTGCGGGGGACCCAGGTTCGATTCCCGGCCAGGGCACATAGGAGAAGCGCCCATTTGCTTCTCCACCCCCACCCCCTCCTTCCTCTCTGTCTCTCTCTTCCCCTCCCACAGCTGAGGCTCCATTGGAGCAAAGATGGCCCGGGCGCTGGGGATGGCTCCTTGGCCTCTGCCCCAGGCGCTAGAGTGGCTCTGGTCACGGCAGAGCGACGCCCCGGAGGGGCAGAGCATCGCCCCCTGGTGGGCGAGCCGGGTGGATCCCGGTCGGGCGCATGCGGGAGTCTGTCTGACTGTCTCTCCCCGTTTCCAGCTTCAGAAAAAAAAAAAAAAAAAAAAAAAAACCAGAACCTAGACTGCAAACTCTACTATAGATTGAGTTCTGCTTAAACCTATATTTTATTTCAATAAAATTTCAGGAATGGTCAATCGCAAATTGTATATTGTATAAAAATAAAAAGCCAGTGGACTTTGAAGTTACATTGGCATGGATTTGAATCCTGCTTCTATTCTTTACCAGCTATGTGATTGGGCAAGTTATTTAACTACTGGTATGCTCAGCTTCCTCATATCTAGATGGCTGGGTGGTTGATTTTAAAGAAATAATTTGTGAAAGGTATTTTGCTTAGTGATTACCACATAATTAGAAGAACCTCAACAAATGTTACTTCCTTTCTTTCCTTCCTTATCTTTTTTGACATTTCCCAGCCTCTTTTTTTCTTATTTTGAATTATTCTAACACAGTTATAGACGATGTATTTCTATTAAGTTATCTTAGTAGAAACTCTCACTTTGGCCTAATTTGAGATAAAATAATTTGTCTACGTTCTGATTATTTTGTACAAATTATTGGCTTTACTTTCTCTTACTTCAAATACCCACCAAATGCAGTCGCTTCTAAATTTCTTTACTCTTCACAATCTAGAATTTAAAAATATTAAAAGATACCAGTAGTAAAACTTAAATGAGAATTTTAAAAAATTTAATTCTCATTGAATCTATAAGAATATAAATATTTTAAATCATAGGCAATACTAGTAGATTAAAAATCTAAACTAAAAATAAAGTTTTATATAGTGGGGTGGAGATAGATAGCTGTTTTTACTATTTTGTGCAATAGCCTTCTATGATTATTTTACTTCTACCCAAAGCTCTATTAAAACCACCAGTTATGCACAAAATAGGAGCACCAAAATACAAAGTGCATATTAACAGATATGAAGTTAGAAATATACAGGAATATCTTAATTGTCAGGTGTTTCATACCACTTTCAACAACTGCTAGATTATTGAGACAGAAAGTCTGTGGGGAATCATTGGATTTAAACTAGATATTAAACTAGATGGAATTGACAGACATAGAATACATTCCATCCAACTATAATAGAATACACATTCTTCTCAAGTGTACATGTATTCTAACCCTTAGAATAGATTGTGTTAGGCCACAAGACAAGTCTCAGTACATTTAAGAGGATTGAAATCACACCAAGAATCTTTTCTAACCACAGTGGTTTGAAACTTGAAATCAATTACAAGAAGAAAATGATAATATTCACAGATATGTGGAGATTAATTAAATAACATTCTCCTGAACAACCAGTAGGTAAAAATAGAAAAGGGAAATAAAAAAATACCTACTTTCAAATGGAAATGAAAACACAGCATGCTAAAATTTATGTAATGCAGCAAAAGCAGTTCTAAGAGGGAAATTTATAGCAATAAACTCCTACATTAAGAAAAAGGGAAGATCTCAAAACAACCTAACTTCACAAATAAAGGACATAGGAAAAGAAGGACAAACTAAACACAAAGTTAGTAAAAGGAAGGAAATGATAAATTTCAGGGGGAAAATAAAGGAAAGAAAGACTAAAAAGATAATAGAAAAGGTAAAACTGAGAGCTGTTTTTTAATACATAAAATAGACAAATCTTATATGGCCTGGGTCAATGAATGCAAAGCTCTTAGCATGCTGTGATATATTTTAGGTACTCCATGTTGTTTAGGTCTTTTTGGCTAATGATTACATGAAAAGCTTCTTGATAGCTTTTTTTCTTTTTTTGTAAACTGCTGTAGTATATTTAATATATGTATGTTTCTGTTTGAAAAATTATGAATATGTAAATTTTCAGGATATTTACTTTGTAAAGTGAAGTCTATTAATTTAGTTCTTGAAATAAAGATAAAAATGCATTATAAAGAGTGAAAGCAGGCAATCAGTTTACATCTGATCCTGAAGTCTAGTTACTTAGGGAAGTTGAAAAACAGCATCTGTGAGCAAGACACACAAAACTGAAATACCATGTTTTCAGACACTTTAGCAATTTATGTTCCCCAACAACTGAAGAAAACTCTGTGCTGTTTATGTTTTGAAGTTCAAAATACCTCCTACTTAGTCTATCCTCAAACAAAAAACTTAAGCTAAAATTTAAATACTAAAATTTTTAATAGATACTATATTTTGAAATGCAGGTTGTTTTTACAACACTCTGTTGTCTTATAGCTACCTCATGGAATATTACCTCCATCCCTAGAATTTAAAGAAATATGTGTAAAACTACACATTTTAAAAATTGAAAGCACTGTCTTTTTCAGGGGAGCTTGGTAACATTTTTATGTTACCAAGTCATAACAGTTTCACCTATTTATCTGTAGAACTACTTCCTCCTCTTTCTCTTTCGAAAGTAATCTGAGAAAAATTCACTTGAATTGCCTTCTGACTTTTAACAATTTATTTGTTTGGAAACCCTGCTTGCAATTCTGACTGACTTACAAAGATAATAGTGATGCTATGGATCGGTCTGAAAGACCAAAGTACTGCACTGATGTTCCATTCTTAATATAGACAACATGCTGGTGTTTGTTTGTTTTTTTTTTTCTTTAAGAGTCATTACCTCTTGCAGTATGTGCATTATTTTAGACTTCTCATTAATGGAGACTTCTATAACATTAAATTTTATATTTTTAGATTGTTTTCTCTCATTTCCCCCTCCCTGCTTGAAATAGTTTTATGTTTCAGGGATGGAGTTACAAGAAAGGCAGAGCCTTACAAGTTGTATGAATACAAATAAAACAACATGTTGTGGTTAATGATGTCTAGATGCCTACCTGTAGGGAAGGGAATTTGGGAGCAAAATAAAAAGACTAAAAATCTAAGTCAACTCAGAAATAAGATATGCCTAGGATAAAGTAAGGATTTAGTTGGAAAGTTAACTGTTACAATCCCCAGTTGTATGTATTTTATCCTAAGGCACCATTTGGTTGAATAAAATGTAGATCTAAGGCTGTTCTTAACCTAACAGTTTCTTAAGACTTAATTGTAAAGGTTATATTTTCAGAGGACAAAAGCATTATCATTTATCTGTGCATGTCTTCCAGGTTTATCTTGCAGATTATGGACTTGCCTACAGATATTGTCCCAATGGGAACCACAAACAGTATCAGGAAAATCCAAGAAAAGGCCATAATGGGACAATGGAGTTTACCAGCTTGGATGCACACAAGGGAGTAGGTAAGTTTCTTTTTTCTTTTTCTTATTTTTATTTCACAAGAATAATTATAGAGTAATAAAACTCCATGAAATGACCTTTTTATAGTCACTTTGAGGGGTGAGACCACTGGTGAGATTTTTATCAAAAATAGTGAATTCCTGTATGCAATGAATTATTTGTCTTTACCAGGGAGGAGATACAGACTATGACAAGTGAGAAAAAAAAAACAAAAGGGTGTCAAGAAAGTAAAAGCTGATGCTCATTTTGGGCAGGAAATTACTAGTTTGTGTAGGTTAAACGTGAAGGTCAGCAACTGAATTTTTATGCTATAGTGAATATCACAGATTTGGTAAAGCTGCACATGTGAGGAATTATTCCTGTTTTTCATTACGTTCTTATGGAGCTTTGGAAGATACCACCTCTCAACAATAAGAAAATCTTTTCTGAAACTATAAAGTGTTAATTTGTGGAAATCTCTCCTAGTCACCTTTCATATATCTTACTTATTTAAACTCACTTTGATGGTATTGGAAACACATTTGCAGGTAAATTACATACATAGTCCTTTTATTGGATATTGATTGTACTGCCTTGCATTCCAAGGCAGACTTAATTCAACAATTCCCTAATTAGTTAAAGTCATAACCTATGTCTTGTATTCATTTACCATTAATTAAACCTTAGCTGTTTATTACACTGCAGTCCAAATCCAATAGCCGACCCAGAAAGCCATGGAAAAGGTAGTAGGAGGTCAATATTGAAAATATATGGTGCAGAGTCCCACTGATGGTTGCTTTGTTCACAATCAATATGGTCAATGCAACTGTACTTTCTTAGTTGCTCTGTCAGCAAGACAAAAAGTCAATTCTAATGTTATGCTAGTAAAGAAAGGGTGATTATTGAAAAAGTTTGGCTTTCAAAATTATATTCTTTAAACTTTGTTTATAAAAGTATTTTCAAATATGCTAAACCATACAAATTATTTTAAACAGTTTTGAAAGAACCACACTTTCACTAAGAGGCAGTTTGACATTTGCACTTGTTAATGGCTGTTGAACTGTTACCCTAAACTGAAACATTCTAACGAGTTTTAGTTGGTGCAAACAACTGTGTATTATTGCCTTTTCTATTAAAAAGACCACTGACCATGTATTGTGAAGGGCCTTGATCATTTTCCAGAGCCGTTAAAACCCACCCTAGTTTGAGGTAGGCCAGTGAAAAAGTGAGACAAGTGTATCAGTTGTATACTTTCTTCCTTTCAGGAAGAGTCATAGATTAAATTTTCTGAAATGGGAATTAGTTTTCATACTTTGCATTAGAGTTAAAGAAATCACTATATTACTTTTCAAGGAGAGTTTAGTTAGAAAAGTAATGATTACTCAGAAATTAAGTAATGTGTATTTTTTCACCATTTACATTACTAATGAATCAAGGAACATTTGAAGATATAAAGGAAATATGGCTTTAATTCAATTAAGAAATGTAAGAATCAAATGCTCATTGATAGTGGGTTCTTTTTTAATTTAAATTTATTTTACTCTCAAATTTTGTTCTTCGCTTTTGCCAGATTTATTAGTATAAGAGAATTTTTAATACTTGGGGTACTGTTTTGATAGTAGTATAACTGGAAATTCGCCATATAGATTCTTAAGCATTGGTCTGGTTATGGTAATAATGATATTAACTTATGGTTGGTCCACTTATTTCAACTGGTATCTCACACCATGGTTTTGACTATTAAAACAGCTAATAGTCAATTGTGATTGTTGAATGGGAAGAGGAGTTGCTACATGTTGATCTGGTCAATGTTTGGACTGCACTAATTCTGAAACTTTTCTACAGTTATTCCATATTTAGGGCAGTGTTTTTATTGTGCTGTCTTCATAAAATATTTGAACAGATTTTTATGCTATAGTGCATTTAAGTTTCTCGTCCCTAAATAATAATACATGTGTTGAGTTGGGTAGATTCACCATGGTAGGTCTTTGAGGGAGAATATTGAACTGAGAATAATGATATAAATATATCCCTGGGAGGACTATTCAGAGAGGTGTCTGTATTATATAATTTTGGTATTTGCCAAAAAGATATGCTGGAGTGAATATTCATTTTTATAGGTTTCATAGGATTTCTATAAAAAGTTCCCTTTATGCCTTTTTTTTCCCCTGAAGTGAGAAGCAGGGAAGCAGAGAGACAGACTCTGCATGTGCCTGACCAGTATCCACCTGGCATGCCCACTAGGGGGTGATGCTCTGCCTATCTGAGGTGTTGCTCCATTGTAACCGGAGCCATTCTAGTGCCTGAAGCGGAGGTCATGGAGCCATTCTCAGCACCTGAGCCAACTTTGCTCCAGTGGAGCCTTAGCTGTGGAGGGGAAGAGAGAGAGAGAAAGTAGAGGGGGAAGAGTGGAGAAGCAGATGAGTGCTTCTCCTGTGTGCCCTGGCCGGGAACGAACCCGGAACTTCCAGATGCCAGGCCCATGCTCTCCACTGAGCCAATCGGCCAGGGCCCTTTATGCTTTTAAAATAGAATTTACACTAAACATCTAAGCATATCTATATCTACATATTGATATACATATATATATATACACACACACACATATGTACACACACATTTACATAGCTACATACATAAATATGTATTTGCTAAAGTTTTATATGCAATTTTAGTCTGGTATATAAAGTGAAGAGTTTGATAGCCTCAAATGTTTGAATTCATTCCTAATATTTTGCATTTAATTTTCCAAAATAAAACATTTCATTTTAGGGTTTTATTAGAAGTGAAATAATCATTTAGCCATATCTAGGAACCAGAAAAAAATAGGGCCATAAATCCTGGAGGTTAATGCAGAAAGTCAGAATCTTAAATATTTATGTGTTGACTTTCAGTATAGTCACTATGTAGTTTAACCTCAGAAAAATCTTTTCTATACTAGTCCAAATATCTGATCAAATAAATACTTTGAAAGATTATACAAAGGAAAATATAAAAATCAGAACAATTATTATCAGGAAGTGGAACCTCTAGTTGTCAAAGCACTTGTCACGTGTCAGATATCTCTGTGTGGTCAGGCCCAGGGAGATTGTCAGGCTTCAATGTGAAACTGATTTAGGAATTAGTCATTTAACAGAGACTGTTAACCTGGTTAGACTATCTTGGTTTCTGCACTTTTTATAGTGGTTATTCATAAAACAGAGCTAACTCTTATTTTTCTGTGGATTAGTTAGCTTTTTATAACAAAGGATCTTGTTGTATGAGGTGCCATTCAGCACTTTCGCTTAAGAATTCTCTAGTTCAACTTTAAGTAAAAGCAGGGTGGCGTGTATTATTACAAACCAAAGAGATATGTAGAGATGGGTGGATAGATTGACAGATGAATGGATAAATAACTGTTTCTGGAACTATCATACATCTATATATCTGTATGTTTGTTTCTTTTTTTAAATCGCAGTTGCCCTTTCAAATTCAGTTCTCTTGTATGACCTAAAGGTATTTTCTGAGTGGCTGAAGTGCTTTATTTAATGTAAAACTAGAGTAATGTGTGTTGAGCTTCTCTCTTCTGTTACTAATTTTTTATTCTTCATAAAAACTAACATGTGTAAACATTGGCATATTTTGGGCTCATTGCCTGATAATTAAAAAGAATTATATCTGTGTCAAATATACTATTTTAAAATTTGTTACATTCTTAGTAATGTTTAAAAAAGCAATATTTGGATCAATGTGTGATATGGATTTTTGTAGATTTTTCTACTCACTGAGGCATGCAGTCAATACCTAATTTCTCTAGAGATATATACTGCATTTAACATATTGAGCTTTTTAAAATAGTACTTCAGACCTGGGCATTGAGTGTATAATACCTGTTTTAATTTGACATCATTGATGATTATAAAATATGATATCTAAATTGCATTTTAAATTTCTGTTTATTTATGTAATATATTCAGTATCAAGGAAAGATATACTACGTACTTTTTTTTTCTTCTGCCAATTGCTACCGTGTATGAAATCCAAGTCTTGTGTTATTTCATGCATGATTTCATTTCCCTCTAATTTAGCACTCCAGTTTACAAAATACATGTGAAATAAACTGCAAATGTATTTTTATGTTACCAAATTTGGGGAAGTGACATTGTTTACACAATGTTTATCTTCTTAAACAATAATTCAAAAAAGGAACCCATTTTTAAATTATAAAATGTCAAGGGAAACCATCAAGTTATTGATATGCTCTGTTCGATCTGTTGGATCTGTTAGTAATCAGAAAAAAATACTGTTGATTTCTATTTTTAGGTAAATTTGATCGCTACAAATAGTGGTTGGTTGATGTATTAATAAACGGTGATGAAGACACTATACCGTCTGCATGGCACAACCCAATTTTGACATTTAGACAAGACTTTTAAAGTCATGACAGAGGTCTTGAACTATTTGGTTAAAAATACTTATCAGGCCCTGGCTGGTTGGCTCAGTGGTAGAGCGTTGGCCCAGCATGTGGAAGTGCCAGGTTCGATTCTTGGCCAGGGCACACAGGAGAAGTGCCCATCTGTTTCTCCACCCTTCCCTCTTTCCTTTATCTCTGTCTCTCTCTTCCCTTCCCACAGCCAAGGCTCCAATGGAGCAAAGTTGGCCCGGGCACTGAGGATGGCTCCATGACCTCTGCCTCAGGTGCTAGAATGGCTCCGATTGCCGCGGAGCAGGGGCCCAGAAGGACAGAGCATCGCCCCCTGGTGGGTATACCGGGTGGATCCTTGTCGGCGCATGCAGGAGTCTTTCTGCGCTATCCCCACCACTCCCCCCCACACACTGGAAAAAATAACTAAGGCTTAGAATTTAAAAGGTACAGAGAAAATAAGGATAAGCTAGGTTTAATAATTTATTTTAGTGTCACACATTGCATGCTTTTTTTCTAATATCCTTTCTGAAATTGCAAAAATTTGTGGCCACCATAATGCTTTCCATCTTGTTATAATCTGAATTTACAAAATACTGAATAACATAGGTTACTATTTAGAAAATTAAAAATAAAGTTTAAATTTGTTTTGCAGGCCCTGGCTGGTTGGCTCAGTGGTAGAGCGTCGGCCTGGTGTGTGGAAGTCCCAGGTTCAATTCCCGGCCAGGGCACACAGATGAAGCAACCAGCTGCTTCTCCACCCCTACCCCTTCTCTCTCTCTCTCTCTCTCTCTCTCTCTCTTTTCATCTTTCTCTTTTCCTCTCTCTCTTCTCCTCCCATAGCCATGGTTCAAATGATTTGAACAAGTTGGCCCTGGGTGCTGAGGATGGCTCCATGACCTCATCTCAGGTGCTAAAATAGCTTGGTTGCCATGCAACAGAGCAACAGCCACAGACAGAGCATCGCCCAGTAGAGGGGAGCTTTTGGGATGGATCCCAGTTGGGGTGCATGCGGGAGTCTGTCTCTGCCTCCCTGCCTTTCACTTAATTTTTAAAAATTTTATTTTGAAGATAGTCACTGTTCACTTGGCAACATGAGCATCTTATTCAGATATGCTCTGTTTTCTTATTGTCATTTCTGAGCATGTAAATTATGTATACTTGAGTCAGAAGTTTTCAAGTTACTTTATTATTTCCTGCCAAACTTGTTTTTCTTCACATTTCATAATGTTACTCTACATAAGAAAGAAAACTAGACAGAAAACACTTTGGGCAAATAATCAGATCCATTTTGGGATTAACACTTGCACCTTTTCTCCCAATTCCTCTTTTATTCCATCTGATGAATTGGGTCCAGATGATTTCACTCCCGTTTGTTTTTAGAGTAAGGACCAGTTCTCTAAGGTAACTACTCTGCTGTTCTTGTACCAGCTTGGAAGGACCATTTAACACCTTATGAATTAATGTTTTAACTAGACACCCTTCTTAATCAGGATGAAGTATTTTGAAAGAAATAGTGTGTCTTGAAAGGACAGTCGCATGAAGTTTTGTAATTGCTACAGCTTAGACCTCAGGACCTGCTGTGTGTTTATTCCTTGCCAAAAGAACTGTGTATATCAGTATATCTTTTGTTGTTAAAATGCCTACTTCAAATAATCCGATAACTATAGAAGTAGTATATGTATAGTATGGGAGCTGTTTGAATGGTGTTAAAATTAATGATGGAGGCAAAGTAATTATTACATTGACTGTGGGCTTTGGATTCTGTAAAACGGATTTCAATACAGAGCTCTGTCAATTTTTGCTCTGTGATACTGGGCAAGTTATTGAGCCTCTCTGAGCCTCTGTTTCTTATCAACAGCATTAATAATACTTAACCTTATATTGTTAGAATGATTAAGTGAGATAATGTAATATACTGTGTCTGGCATAGTAGCAGCTCCATAAATCACATCAATTGTTTTTATTTTAATTATGCATTTCAATGTCAACTGTTTCTGTAATCCACTTTCTAATGAAAGAGAATTCAAATCCCCACCTATGTTTTTTTCCCCATTGTTGTTACTCTTGGCAGTGCTTTATAATTTAGAAATGTTGAGCAATTGAGAATACCTCAGGGTTTCCACAACAAGAGTCATTTACATTGCTCCATATCAATAAGTTAAATAAAAATTAACTGCTAAATTATGTTTGGAAACTAACAATAGTATAGAAGAAAAACAATAACTAAATTTTGCTACATTCCAGTAATACTGTAATAGTTTGATTTTATAGGAAGTCTGTGTATAAATATACTATTGATTATATTAATTATCAGATATTGCTGAAAAATCTTAGGTTACAATAAATTATACAGAAACAAAAGAATTCATAATATATTTCAACTTTCAAATTAAATATATTTTATACTTAGAGATTAATAAGTCCTCTTCAACTATAATTACTTTTTTCTTTTTATTTTCAGCATTTTTTCTTTTGTAATACAAAGAATAATGTGGTAAATATCAAAATATTTATTTTCTAGATTATTTTGTCATAGCATTTATATTTTGATATATTTTAAGTTAATTAAAGATATATGATCAATTCGTTGTATTACATATTGTCATCTAGAATATTTATTTTAATTAGCAGGCATTAAAATTACATTTCTGTGTACAGTAGATGGAAAGCAGACCTAATTGTTGGTAGAATCTTAACATTTAACATCACTAAAACACTCAGACTTTGCAATTTGTTTCTCTGGGAGGGAATTCTAAGGAGGTTATGTACTTAGAATTATTTTCAATACTTTTATTCTTTAATGATGAGAAAGAGCACCTGTAGGAGATTTTTAAACATTACATATATTTCTATAGAACTTAATGGAAACAGTGGTAAAAACACTTTGCTAACTATAGTTATTTACATATATATGCAGTAAAATAAAATAAGAAGTTGAACAATGTGATAGTGTATTTTAATGAGGTAAAACCATACTGTAATAGTGAAGTAAAGTTAATTCTCAAAGGGCTATTTCAAATGAAGACCAGTTCATGAAAGATTGGCTTCAGAAATCTAAATGACTTGTCATTACTACAGCTTCATATCAATTAATCCCTCAGTTGGGGAGGGCAGGGTGACGGGGAAGGTTTGTTCCATTTTAATTCTTGATTGTTTTTCCTCAGAGAGCCTCTTGTGTGTAGCCTATGTCATCTAAACAGGTGCCAGAATATAATTTTTCGAAAATTAGAGGCTGATTTTTTTTAAGTGATGGTGATCAGGAATTGCCATAATGCAAAAGGGACTTGTGAACACATCTGTGCAAATGGAACCATTCCATTATTAATGGGAGATTTATTACTGAAGAAATCACTACAAAACAGTGTGGTAGAGACAGAGTTTTTATTTTGAATATGAGAGCCAGGACTTGCATTAGGACATTGTTGAAGCTTGTGCAGAAAGTAAACGGCACCCGTGGGATTGCAGCATTCTGCTGTGCTGAAGGGCCTTGACTAAGCCAGTGCTCTAATAGCAGTTAAGACAGAGTATGTGTAAGAGCTAGCCCTGTCTTCTGCTTTATAATAACTTAGGCATGGTAGCCAAATGTAGTTGTGATGTGCTAGCAGCATTGTTCTTAGTATATAACTTCATAAGTTAAAAACTAAGTTTACTGAGTGATTTTTTTTGAAGTTGATTTAATGAAAGATAATACTTTAGATACCTGTTTACAGCGAGTTTAACAGCCAGAAACAGCACTTGGGAGGTTGTGTGTCCTGCACAGGTTAGCACTGAAGTAGTGGTAGAATGTAAGTACCAGCCTATTGTTTTATGACAACTTGAAATGGTTATAAAAATGAGTTTATTTTACGGGATTTTGTAAATGTTTTAATCATGTCAGTAATATTTGTTATATTTGACATGTTTCTTAGATTTCCTTGTCTATCTTTGAAATAAGGCTTTTTAAAAATATAAAATTATATGGAATTAGTCTACAGCATTTAGTAGTTTGATATAAATGATATTTGCAATGGCCTAAAAATGTTTTGTGGGTTTTTTTTACTGCATTTTATATGAAAAGCCATCTTGTAAATGCTGAAAGCCTCTGTTTGGCTTCAAATTCTGCTTCTCAGCACCCTACCCACACTTCCAATCACAATATTGCCTCCATTTTATATCATCTATCCAGCATCTTTTACCAGAATCTTAGTGCTGCTTAGAGCTAAAAATAATATTTGTAAAGTTTTAGAACTATGTACCCAAAACAGTACACATATTTTATCCTGTACTTTCATTAATTGAAAAAGCTGAAGACAGACCTGTTTTTTAATACTGTACACTAGATGGCAGTTTTGTCATATGATTCCAACGTCAAATGCTCCTAGTGTGAGTGGAACAGAAAAGGCCATCAATGTTTAGTCTGCACTCAAAGGGTCTCTGCATGACCAATGCAGACCCCATGGACTTCCTGGAACATATGTTAGCAATTTAGCTGCAGACATTTATTTCTTTGTTTTACTGCTTGGCTCTTTGAGAAAGTGTTGGTGCCAGGTTATGGGTTGTCTGGATCATGTCAGAGGCCATGGAGATCAAGTTCATGTGACAGGCTAGACTAAGGAAGGATGAAGTTGGAGGAGGTGAGGAAACTGACCCTTACTTTCAACAGCAACAAGTCACTGCCTGTCTGTGGACTGAAGCCAAACGCCTAGGCGCTTAAGTTTTACTCCAGCTGAACAAACAAAACACGTTGCCCATTTGGCTTTTTCCTATTTCATCAATAGTAGTTAAATCAGTGATTTCTCTGTTTCTCCAAACTTGCGTACCCCTCATCTTTCTCCCGTAATGCTTACTCCTACAGCCCTGTCCAGACGGAGTGACCTTGAAATCCTCGGCTACTGCCTGCTGCGGTGGTTATGTGGGAGGCTGCCCTGGGAGCGGAACCTGAGGGACCCCGTGGCTGTGCAGACTGCGAAAACAAAGTAAAGGTTTTCATTACTAAATCCCGTGCAGCAGCGGGTCTGAAGGGGCCCATCAAAGGGAGCTAGTGTCCCAGGAAAGACTGCCCTTCTGTCGTCATGATAACCAAAGCAGATTTCTTCAATCTGAAAAATATTGTTTAAAGAAAAACCAAAAAGCTCACAGACATAAAATCTATGAAGCTAACACCTATGAAATCACATGTACGTGAGTTGTAATACAAAATCTAAAGTGAAATAGTTGTCCCTTCGCATGGTGTTTTCCAAAGCTTGGATTCTAGGTGGTGGTATTTCCAAGGAAGAGTCTTTCCACATTAGCGTTGTGCAAGTACATGCACGTGGTCAGCGCTTGGCGCGACATGTATGAACCGTGCAAAGCAGCAATGTGAAATGAAACAAACGCGGCCTGTGTTATCAAGTGAGAGCAGTGTACCTCTTCCTTAATCCTGTGTCTTGAAGGGATATGTTTTGTTTCTGAAAAAAAAAAAAAAACAAAATCTTTATATGAGGTATTTATATTAAAGATAATCTTACAGCTATATAAACATTTTTAATATTTCACTTTCGATTTTTCTCAGCTAGAATCTGTTAGCATGAAAATGAGGTCAGACTGAGAACAGAGTGTGTTACTATTTTCTCACTGATGAGGCCTAGGAAAATGTCAATTGCGTGTAGCACAGAATAGCTTTTTTTTTATTATATACCAAGATATACTCAAGAGTAGGTATCCACAGATACAATATCACAATTGGAAAAGGCAGCTATGTTTTAAGTAGGGCATGTTAAAACAGAAGTTTACAAAAGGGGTAGCTGATTCATAGAAATCAATCTTCAAATTCAGTGTGGCATCCGTTCTTAATAGAGAGAAAGAAAGGCTGTCCTGCAGGTGCGGAATAATACGGATTAAATTTGTAAATGCTGACATACTATGAATTATATGAAATATTTCTCCACTTGGACTCTTGATCATCCTAGTCCCTCACCCAAAATGAACACATTTATATAAGTCAATATTAGAACTATCTAATCAGTTATTTACTGCAGTGATCGATGTGTCCATATTAACCCCCATGTAACTGACATTTTTCAATATATAGATCAAGTCAAAGCACAGTAATGGGCATATATAAATAATTTTGGTATGCAGTTTTCCACCTCAGTTTATTGAATTTGAATAATATACTTTATTTCAAAGGTTAGCATTTTAATTCTAATGATTATATGTATGTTTTTTCTTATTAAAACTTACTAATATTTTAGTCTTTTATTGGTATGCATATATAGATGCATTCATTGTAGATATAAATATGCCTATATATGAATATTCAAATATAATAATACAGGATGATATAAAATAATAAAATGCTAATAAATACAACATACATTTACATTTTGGGAATCCTTACATATATTAATATCTTTATTTTGATTTGATTACTAGTAAAAACCTATAGCTCAGTAAAGCTAAAATATACTGCTCACAAAAATTAGGTGATATTTTATCACTTCATATTCATTTTGAATTATCCCCTAATTTTTGTGAGCAGTATATTATGAAGTATATATATAATTAAGGTAAACTGAAGGCATTTTCAAACTTTGTTTAGTGTATAATACATAATCATAATTTATTCAAATTGCTGAGAAGGCATAACACTGGATTTCCCATAAGGGCATGCTTGCATATTTAACTATGATACCATATCTCCCATATGCCTTTTATTTTCCTGACATAGGGTGATCTTAGATCAGTGCTTTTTTTTTTTTTTTTTTTTTTTAAATTTTTTATTTATTCATTTTAGAGAGGAGAGAGAGAGGAGAGAGAGGGAGAGAGAAGAGAGAGACAGAGAGAAGGGGGGAGGAGCTGGAAGCATCAACTCCCATATGTGCCTTGACCAGGCAAGCCCAGGGTTTCGAACCGGCAACTTCAGCATTTCCAGGTCGACGCTTTATCCACTGCGCCACCACAGGTCAGGCCAGATCAGTGCTTTTATTGTTGCAGTTCTCCCTGCACCAGAATTATGAATCAGACATTTATATCAGTAATTTTAGTTGACTGTTTATATATTTGTGACTGAAGCAACTTAAGAGAGTTGTGGCCCTGGCCGGTTGGCTCAGTGGTAGAGCGTCGGCCTGGCGTGCGGGGGACCGGGGTTCGATTCCCGGCCAGGGCACACAGGAGAAGCGCCCATTTGCTTCTCCACCACCCCCCTCCTTCCTCTCTGTCTCTCTCTTCCCCTCCCGCAGCCAAGGCTCCATTGGAGCAAAGATGGCCCGGGCGCTGGGGATGGCTCCTTGACCTCTGCCCCAGGCACTAGAGTGGCTCTGGTTGTGGCAGAGCGACGCCCTGGAGGGGCAGAGCATCGCCCCCTGGTGGGCAGAGCGTCGCCCCTGGTGGGCGTGCCGGGTGGATCCCGGTCGGGCGCATGCGGGAGTCTGTCTGACTGTCTCTCCCCATTTCCAGCTTCAGAAAAATACCAAAAAAAAAAAAAAGAGAGAGTTGTACTTGTTAAGTCTAAAACACTGGAAATTGTTAGAATAATGGTTTTTGTTTTGTTTTGTTTGATATTTCTTGTTACCTGTTTAATCATAGAATAGCATAAAACACTACTCAATGGAGCCCTGGCCGGTTGGCTCAGCAGTAGAACATCGGCCCAGCATGTGGAAATCCCGGGTTTGATTGCCGGGCAGGGCACACAGGAGAAGCACCCATCTACTTCTCCACCCTTCCCCTCTCCTTTCTCTCTAGCTCCCTCATCCCCTCCTGCAGCAAAGGGTCCATTGGAGCAAAGTTGGTCCGGGTGCTGAGGATGGCTCCATGGCCTCTACTTTAGGCACTAGAATGGCTTCAACCACAACGGAGCAATGCCCTAGATGGGCAGAGTATTGCCCCCTGGTGGGCATGCCAGGTGGATCCCGGTCGGGCACATGTGGGAGTCTGTCTGCCTCCCTGCTTCTCACTTCAGAAAAATACAAAAACAAATAAAAACACTACCCAATGGAAAACAATATACTTAAGTAATTAAAATAATTTTAAGTATTCTCTCCCCCATGGTAAATACTTGAGGAGAAATATCCTCAAAATCCAAGATAAAATTTTATCTATGTATTTTTCCTTGTTTTTAAGAAAAAATTATGACAGATATTGCTACTTCTACATTTTTACATGTGTAAACTTTGAATTAAAGCATTTATACTGTGGTTCTGCATTACTTAGTTTCTAGGTGACTGATATGAAATTGATCGATGAGAATTGGGGAACTTCCCCACCTCCACTTTCCCTCTTGCCCATTACTGGCAGGTGAAAAAAAAGAAATAAAAGTCCCAAGTATTGGTGACTCACCAACACAGAATTTGAGTTTTGTTTTCTACTCAAAACAAAGGGTCAACAGGATTGCAAACAAATTCACTGTGTATTATTCTATTTTGTTTTAGTCTGTTGGACGAGCTCCCTGAGTCAGTGCTTAAATGGGCTCCTGGAGGCAGTTGCTGTAAGTCAAATGATAACTTCTACCTTCCCCAGCTGCTTTATAGGTCCCCACATTGTCGCTCTCATGTTGTAGCTTTTGTTTCATCCACCCACTCCCATGCCACGGGGATGGGAGGAAACTCCTCAGGGTGGCTGGAGCAGAGGAGGTTTAGATCCTTTTTGCCATTAGAACACAGGAGTGCTACACAAAAGTATTTGGGCAGCTTTTTAGGCTCCGTGGGCTGTTTATTTATTTATTTTTGTTTGTTTGTTTGATATATAGCATGGGAATCATGCCCAGGTTCAATAGTCAGCTTTATCTGGTATTTCTAGAGTTGGCTTGCTTTGTTCCTCTATATATAGTTGAAAGAAGATAAAAGTTGATCTAAGAAAAGACTACTTTCAATCAGTAATTAAAAAAAAAATCATTACACCCTTGGATGCTGTTTAAACCCTGGGTTATACTCTGACTGAATAGCCAGCAACAAAATTTTGGATTGGCAAAGGCATATGACATTGGGATTTGGAGGTATATATCATTAAATGTTTTTCCTTTCCAAGTTACTATAGACTATTTTTTAAATTCTTTGACAGTATTATTAGTAAAAATAATAAGTCAATTCAGAATTACCCAACTGTCTGTTGCGTGCAATGCATGCATAGCGCATAGCACATTGTGCACCAGTTTAACAACGGGGTTTCAGGGTCTTATAGAATAGAGCCCCCTCTGGCTGCCAGGCTTGCTTTTTCCCAGGACAGAAAGCAGTGAATCTTGTTCTCTACTTATATTAAGCAATCTGAAAGTTAGCTTTTAGCTGACTTACAAAAGTGAATATGAACACTGACCCTCTAGCTAAGATCAAATAGTGTCAGATTCCATCTGAGAATTTAAAAGTTAAATCATCCTAATCTTATATTTATAGCCCTTCTTTGACAAGAAACCAAAGTTTTCATTTTCATAGGAAACCAAAGAGGAACAAATCAGACCTGCTTTCCCACCTCTATTTCCTAAGACCATAAGTCTGCCTTCCCATTTTCTGCTGTCCCTTCTCTACAGACAGAGGGGGTGAACAGGAGACGATTCTCATTTGGGAGGATGGGTTGAAAGATGAAAGTGTTTTGTTTCTGTAACTGCACTGAGCAACTTGGTCCAAGTAGCAATATTTCGTTTAGGGTAATATTCTTACTGGGATTTTTACCAAGCTATTCAGTTGTTGTACTCAACAGGATAGCCAAAAGGAGCTCGAGGAGATGTCAGAAGTTTTTTTAATTGTGTATCTCCTTGACCTCTCCTGTTCCTCTGGGCACAAAATGTTCAGTTTGGGATTAAAGAAAGAAAGCCCAGATGCCCAGAGTTATCGAAGATAAATGCTTGTGGGTCAGTGTATATTCTATGACACTTCCATTGCTTGAGCTAGGTTCAAAGAAGAGGTGAGTGACACAAGAATTCATGGACGGAGGGCCAGGCTTCTCTTTTTCAATACAAACCTTTTGAGTCTATAGTATAACTTTATAAAATGCAAATTTCTATTTCTAAAGCACAAAAAGTTGAACATTTCTCTTTAGTTGGTTGCGCTTAGAGTGGGTATTATAAGCAGGAAAATTAAATTGATTTACAAAAGGTTTATTACTAAGACATTTTATGAAGTAAAACAGCCAAGAGTTTTACAGCATGTGTGCCTGACTCAGTGTAATAATAGTTGCAAAGTTTCTCTCTCTTGAAATGATAGTCAGCAATGATATTTAATATTTCTCTAGCTTGAGAAGATGATTCCAGAATATCATAATTGCATACTAAAAGTATTTTGTTTTATGGTTCTGGAAATATGCTAGTAAATTAAAAAGTGTACTTAATATAATAAATCCAGATCTTGAAAGGCTCACATTTAAACCAGGACTTCATCACAAAAGTCTAAGGTTCAGGTGCATAATAATAAATTTGTAACAGAGGTGGCTCTTTTTCTCCCTCTCCGACCTCACTGGTACCTTGTTTTTTCAAAACCCGACCCATGAAGGGTTTGCAGAGCAGCTGCTGTCGGTTGGTGGAATGCCAGGAGTCCTCCATTGTCTTCCAACAGTGATTTGTGAAAAGTGTTTCCAACTTATTCAGCTCTGTTCTCCATTTGAGATATATTGGCTAATAGAATTGTAATATATATACCAAACTTGGCTTACTAATCTTGAAATGCCCAAAGAACAACAGAATATTTATATTAAAAGAGCAGTGAGTGTAATTTAATCTTTGTGCTCTCCCTGATCGTTCCTTCAGGAATTGGATGCCCCCGAAGGGCTCCTGAAAACATGTGTTATAAATGTGATGAAACCACAGCGCTTGCTAGTTAATAGGAATCTGGTTGATCAAATGCTTGATAACAGATTTTGTATATCTTTTACATTAGAGCAGGAAAATGTAGGTCGCATAACTGCCATGGAATCCAAACAAAAAAACAAATAAAAAACCTTGGAGCCAGGACCTCTCATTTTAGTCACATTAGCCTTATGTTCCTAGAAAATAGCTGTGGACAATATGGTGTATAGTGGTCACTCTCTGACTTTTAGGGAGGAAAAACAGATGACTATTCCTTCTGGAGTTTTTCCCTGTGGGCAGTAAAACCCAGTTTCTCTGCATTCCCCACTTGAATGGAGGTGGGCAGGGAGGGAAATGAGGGGTTAGGAAGCCGCTGCTGCCAACCCACCAAGCTTTCCAGATTTTCCTACCCTGGGATATAAACAACATGGTGATAAAGTAAGAAGAACTTGGGTCTGGGTCAGTAATAAGTTTTCAAAGGGGAAAGGCTTATAAAGACAAGTTTGTGAAGTATCTAACTGTCACCATAAGCAAATGAAAACACGCCTGTTTTTAAACAGTGTGGTATTATCACTTCTTTCTAGGCTTCAGATTGAACGTTCATGAAACAAAAATGCAAAATGCACTTGTTTTAATGCTGCTATGTTTGTAATTTTTGGTGACTAATTCTACTTGCATTTTAAAGTTGGTAGTTCATAATTTTTTTTTCCTAGGGGAAGACAGTTACCTTTTAGTCATAGGCAGGAGATTACAGCAGAGCAAAAATCAGAGGTGGCAGCTTCTCATCCTTATGCACTAGATCAGGAAGACTGCCTTGAGCACTGGGCTAGCTCTGTATGGACGACTTGAGGGAGGTCTGGCGGATTCTAAAGTCAGCCCTGGCTGGACATGTACAGTTCAAGGTCATTTCTAAATGAACTGTTACGATCTCAAAATCAAAGCCTTAATTAAAATTTGGAATGATTTTTTTTCCTCCTTTGCAGTAAGAAAGTTTATAATAAGTAATAATTGTTTTTTAAATTTTTAAAGCTTCATTAAAAAAACATGTTTGGTCTATTATATTACTCAGGTAGTTCTTAGTAGTTCTACCCCATAAATCAAAATCACTAAGTAGAATTTTAAAAATTTGCTTCCTTTGATAAGATTGGTGAATTAGAAATACATCAACAAAGATGTGTAAGAAAATCACCAGTTTCATCAAATCTGTAGGTCAGTGTATATTTCAGTCATTTTTGGATATTATTTAACAAGTGCTTTTCACTGAATTGTTCATTAAGCTTCTTCAGGGCGTGTGTATGTAAGAGAAAAAGATATTTTCAGGGTCCTGCAGTCTTGACATTCCTTGCCAATTATGAATGACATGTAAAAACACTTAATACTTCACAGGTGAAATAGCCCAGTATTTGGTATATGCTCATAAGTTAGCATATGATGAAAAGCCAAACTATCAAATGCTCAAGAAAATTCTGAACCCGGTTGGAATACCTTTACGCCCACTGGAATTTTCCACTAAAGCAGGAAGTGTAAATGTGCCTTCTCCAAATGATCAAAAAGTAAGTAATGTGGTCCCTGAGATCTTATGATTGCCTTCTGTGAAGCTTTCTTCCAAATGTTTTAGGTTCAAATGAGTTTGACAATCAGTTTTTTGCTTATTATATTAAATTTCTATTTCCCCTAACTCAGCTCCAAGAAATTTTGTTGAAAGTTCTTTTGACGTATTGTTTCTTACAGGAAAATAGTCAGATCTGTGGTCTATATTGTGTACTATTAAAGAAAGCAGTCACTGATGTCAGAGATATGAGCAAATTAAGGCCAATCTGACTTCATTCATGAGAACCTTTGTTCGCTCCTTTTCTTTGGGTTTTCTTTAGTTTTTTCCCTCTGTTTCTGCATACCAATTTGGCCATAATTTGGTGGTAATGGTAATATTCTTAGATTTAAGCTTATTATTTGTATGTATGATATTTTGCTTATAGAAACAATTCTTTTTTTAAAGTTATTTTTAAAAAATCTCCTCCTTCACTCTGCTGTCTTCTCCCTCACACCAACTTAAGAAAAATAGAATTTGGAAAAAAAAATAATTAAACTTGAAACAGTAGAAAATGAGTAGGACAAAAACATCTTTTAAGAGGGTAGGGAACCCTGAGACTGCTGTCAGCAACGACACTGGCCAGGCAACTCAATGTCCGTTTCTTCCTTGACACTGTCCACATGTAAAACAGAAAAAGGTGGGAGGGCTTTTCCCCCTCGTGCATGTATAGTAAGGTAGGGTCAGGATGCCGTTCATTTTTAATATTTCTTATGAACTTTGGATCATCACAAGTGTTCATGAGCCAGGAATGCAGGATGCAAACTAATGTGACGGATAGGCTGCTAGATGAATGGTGAGTCAAGTATCAGTGCACAGATGGTTCTGATTTGCCGAATTTTGTAGCTGCTGCAACTGAAGACATAAAATATCCTTCTAGTCATAAATTAGCTCTTTGGAAGCAAAACCTTGACACCAGAGCTTTACAACCTTCAATTAGTAGGGAAAGAAGTATTTGAACGACTGTGGTATTGACATCTGTAGGCCTGCATAGTAATCATTCCTAATAGAAGAGAATATCTGTCTGAGGAGGTTTTGCATGGCTAATTAACTACTAGTGAGAATATGTAATTTTTTCATGATCTCCTGATTGTCACCTTTCTCTCATGATACAATTACATTTTATTGTAGCAAGTGCCTCACAAACCAATTGTCAGCACTGTTTACGTATTGCAGAAAGCAGAACAAAAGTTCATGTTTAATAAAAAGCCACTGGATTTTGATCTTGGTAATTACTGAGACTTACTTTAACAGTTTTATTGACTTTTGTGTTTTTATCACTTTCACAACAAAACAAAGAGCCATTTTCTTGACAAAGTATTTCCCTTGCAATAATGGTCACCATTTAATCTACACTAATTTAAGTAGGTTTCTTCCTTTTTTGTAGTTTTTCAGTTGCATAAACTTAATTGAAATATAAAAGAAGTCATTTTAAAAACTGATAGCTGTATCTTCTGATATAAAATTCTAATTATTCACCAGAATTTTCAATTTCATCAAATTCAAAGGATGTTGCAATGAAATCATTTTATATGGAGAGAATAGAACATAAAACATTATTTTCCAATGAGCCTCAATCAAAAATATTTTATTCCTTTTTTTTATTAGAGCACTTGTGAGTAAAAAGAAAACACTAAGAATAATATATATCCTTAAGACCTTAGTTAATTTCTGTTAACAATATGATCAGCCTCACTGTATAGAAAGTATGATGGTTTGGGTATATATTTCACAGCATATCAATATTTATTGGATAATGACAATTTCTTTAATATTTTAAGTACACAAATACATTTAATATATATAGCATAAAATGCAGGTTCACTATATGTGGCTAAACCTTACTATCTTAAATTTTTATTTTTAAAGTTTACAGATATTGTGATGCTGAAGAAAACCAAACCTGAAAGCGTTCAGAAGGCAAGTGTGGCAATGTCAGCTGTCCTCTGTTCTGCCCCTTCCCACGGTATAGTCCGGGAGAACTTCCGCAACTCACTGCCTCCATAACCAATAGATTTGTAGTCCAAAATGAATATTAATCACATGGCCCCCAATATATCTCTTTTTAGTCACAGAATCTCTTCAAAACCCCCTTAAAAACATTTATTACACTATACATGGATCACTGCAGCTATTTCTCAGACTAGTGAAAGAAATTTGACCTTGTATGTTTTAGGCAAAGATACTTAAAAAGAAGCCAGAGGACCTGAAAATGTATATACATTTAGATAAATAAAATTTTTCTGTCTTTCAATATTCAAAGGAAAGTTATGAATGTTTAATTTTTAAAAATGTGACTGACTAGGCAGTGGTGCAGTGATAGAGCATCAGACTGGGATACAGAAGACCCAGGTTTAAAACGCCGAGGTTGCCGGCTTGAGTGGGCTCACCAGCTGGAGCGTGGGTCACCAGCTTGAGCATGGGATCATAGACATGACCCCGTGGTCGCTTGCTTGAGCCCATAGGTTGCTGGCTTAAAGCCCAAAGTCTCTGGTTTGAGCCCGAGGTCTCTGGCTTGAGCAAAGGATGACTCACTCTGCTGTAGGCACCCCCACCCCACCAGCAAGGCACATACCATAAAGCAATCAATGAACAACTAAGGAGACTAAGGAGCCACAATGAAAAATTGATGTTTCTCATCTCTCTCCCTTCCTGTCTGTCTGTCCCTATCTGTCCCTCTCTCTGTCACAAAAAAAAAAAAAAAAATTATTTCCCTCAGTATAGGTGGTTGTACCTTTTAAATTTAGAATACTTAAAAATATATTTTGGTTAGGTATTAGAAAATAGCACATCCCTGTAAACATCTCAGCAAACTTACATCATATTTTACATAATATTTTTACAAAAGAAAAATGAGGTATTTTTTCAATACTAGATCTTAGTAGGTATTATATACTGTTCCCTGCAAACTGAGCCTTCTTCCTAAGTCCTCAAAAACTGTTACTGGAGTTATACTGGGAATTTTTGTCAAGATAGTAAGGATGTTGATATTTTTTCTTGGAACAGCAAATCTTTGGGGGTATTTGCCTCAATCAAAATGACGGTGTATATAACTGAAATCACTCCCTACTAGTTCTGTCGGCTCCTGAGGTAGCACTGACAAATTAGAGGAATCTATCATCAGCGTGACCACAGTCTATTTATGCCATCCACTGGGACGTAGTGTCCAAAATTCACTGAAGGAAACCATATTTCAGTAAGAATGCTTACTGAGGTGAGCTAAAGCTCTAGAATTCCCAGATGAGAACGTGAAAGCCAAATTGAAAACCAGCATTACTGAAGTCCCAGTTCAGGCATTGAATAAGTTGTTGCTTCAACAACCAGATCTGGTTGGATCCTTTCATCAGTTTATCGTACCCCCTTCCTTAAGGTAATACCTGAATCCATATTTTAATAGTATAGCTACCTGAGCATAATTCGCCATCCACCCTTCCTAAATGCTTTACTAGGTCAGAGTTCAACTGTCTAAGCTGAGCCACATTTCACATAGTATAAGTTCGTTCCTACATTCACCCTAAATTGGAGGTTCCCACAGCAAATCTAGGGGTAAATATACTGCTCACAAAAAAAAAAATAGGGGATATTTCAAAATGAATATGAAGCAATAAAATATCCCCTAATTTTTGTGAGAAGTATATATTATTAGTAGTAGTAATCTTTGTACTGAACTTAAAAGTTTACAAAATTCTTTCTTGAGCTTTAATGAACAAAATCTATAAACTTGTCTTCAGGTTTATTTTCTGTATATGAGAAAAGTAGAATATAAATTCTTGTTTCTAAACACATTTTGGCATATTAAATATTTTTTAAATTTATATTATTGATTTTAGAGAGAGAGGTAGAGATAGACAAAAACATTGATCTGTTTCTGTATGTGACCTGACCGGGGATCGGACCAGCAACCCTGGGGCATCAGAATGAGGCTAAAACCAACCAAGCTAATCCAGCCAGGGTAGCATATCACATTTTAGGGGTCTAGTTGTCTCAATGGTAGAGCGTCAGCCTGGCGTGTGTATGTCCAGGGTTCGATTTCCCATCAGAGCACACAAGATAAGTGCATATCAGCTTCTCTACCCCTTCCCCTCTCACTTCTCTCTCTTGCTCTCTTCCCCTCCTGCAGCCATTGCTTGATTGGAGCAAGTTGGCACCGGGTGCTAAGAATGGCTCCATGGTCTCTGCCTCAGGTGCTAAGAGCTGGGTTGCTGAGCAACAGAGCAATGCCCCAGATAGGTAGAGCATTGCCCCCTAGTGGGCTTGCCAAGTGGATCCTGGTTAGGGCACATGCAAAAGTCTGTTTCTCTGTCTCCCCTCCTCATTAAAAATAAATAAATAAATGAATAAATTAATAAATTTCAAGGGTCTAAAAGTATTCCTGATTTTGTAAAACACTGTGAAGTACTAGTGGAAATTTAAGTAAAAAGTACCTTGAAAATCCACTTTCTCAAAATGACAAACATTTAGAGAGTATCCTTTTATTTGATTATGTGGGATGCCGAAGTATTTTACAACTTTGAGAAAAAATCTTACTATGTTCACAATTAAGAGTTAAATTTAATCATCTCACTTTATTCTTACCATTTATTTATTTATTTAGGTGAGAGGAGGGGAGATAGTGAAGCAGACTCCTGCATGCACCCCACCAGGATCCACCCAGTAACACCATGGAGCTATTTTTAGCACCTGAGGCTGGCATGCTCAGATCTGTCCTCAGTGCCTGGGGCCATGCTCCAATTGAGCCACTGGCTGTGGGAAGGGGTGAAGGGGGTGTGGGAGGGGGAGCAGATGGTTGCTTCTCATGTGTGCCCTGAATAGGAATTGAACCTGAGACGTCCATATGCCAGGCCGACCCTCTATTCACTGAGCCACTGGCCAGGGCCTCATTCTTATCACTTTAAAACTTTCCCTAGAAATAGAAGTTTTGCATAAACTGGGTGTCATTTTGTTCATTAGGTAAAAGTGTCCATGGCAGCACAGACTAACCATCCAGCTACCTGACAGCCAATCCAGCCTCACAGACACCTGAATCTACTAGACCAAATCTTTGTACGTCAGAGGCTCCCAGGGCAAACACTGGTAGGGAATGTGCCTAGCATGTAGGAGGCACTAAAAGCTCAGTATCTCAACTAATCCTTTATACCATAGGACACGTTTTCACAATGACTGGCAAGCCAGCGTTTTATTAGAATACAACCGTATACAACAGCCTTCGGAAACTTTTTGTTTATACTAGTGGTATGATGAGCATTTATTACCGAGAAGAGTGGCTCTGGAGGTGGTCGTACATGAACTTTCTAGCATTTGGGGAGAGTTGAGTGGTGGAAATAAAGAACCCATGAATGATTAGGAAACAGTTTCAATTTTCAGGTTACTGAAAGGTAATGGCTTTGCTGTCCTTTGAGAAGCTGGCATCCAGGAGGAGGGATGAATAAAGAATGATGTTGTGACAACTTAGACATAGCCACAAAATACTAGCATATTTTAAAGGGAAGGAGTGAACGCACTTGGCAATAGAAGCTAAAAATTGAGACTACAAATTAAGGCTCTGCTTGCCCAGCCAGTGTAATTCATTCTCTGTTTTGGCACTGGCTACTCCATTATTTCCCCTTGTACTGCTCCTATCTTCTGCCCCCTATTTAACCCGTGGAAAAGGTGACGGCACTTTCAGCTGCTGTAAACATGAAGCTGCTGAACAAATACTTCACATAAGGATCTTCACTGTGGCTTTCAATCTCCCAACTATATTGAGGGATATGCCCTGCTATTTCCCTGTCTGCTTCAAAGTTATTAAGAGTCAGTCATCCCCTAGATAACACCATGATGTGAAAAAGAAACCTTAGACAGCGCAAGCTTGCTGTAGAACTTAACCTGTGATACTGGTACACAGTGTTAGATGACAGGAACTGTTACTCATCTGCTTCAAGGTTAAGTTACCTGTATAAAAAAGTAAGCAACATCATGAGCTCCTTTTAAACATTCACATTAATTAGACTCACTGCAGTGATATAAAACTAAGATTCTAATTAATAAGAATTTAAAGTATAAAAATATGCTGGATCCACTCCCAGCAAAGGTTAATAATGAATTCATGGGCAGTTCTAAAATGTGACAGCTTTCTATAAAAATGCTGTTTTCAGTGAGCAAGTTATCTGTAGAGATAATTTCTAAAGAGTGCACAACAGAGACGCTAATTTTAATTGGTCTTGTCCTACTGATGAGAAAGGGTCAGGATCTTGCCAACTACATTTTTTTCTGTAACGTCCATTCATTGGTTTCCTATTTCTTCCTTTTTCTCAAACTTTGGCAAGTTTAAAATTTTAAAGAATCTGTACATAAAGGTATTTTTTTACATGTCAAAAGTTTTCATTAAAAGATTGTTACTTACTCTGTATCAACAGGTTGATTCCCAAAAGGCTGCCACAAAACAAGTCAATCAGACACAAAATAGGTTAATAGAAAAAAATGTCCACAGTGAGGGAGGTGCTGTATCCTATGCCACACGGAGAAAAGTGCAGCAAGAGGAGAAGCTGACTGGATTGCTTAACAGTGAAACAGCTCAGGTGAGAGGTTTTTTTGTTTTTGTTTCCCCCTTAATACTATATTAGAATACGCCCTTTGGGAATAAAGACGTTTTATTTTCTCCTGAGGGCCAAGGTTGTATGCTTTTGTTTAATGAAAAGGGACAGAAAATGTCCTATTCAGCAGATAAAATTAAAGCCAGTTATCATAGAAACAGAATGACAGTGAGCACATTTGCTTACGGATCTGATTTCTTCCCTTAGCCTAAGAATTTAATGAAGTGCGTGTCCATTTTTTTTTTATTTTGATTTTATTATTATTTTTTTATTCAGTGAGAGGAGGGGAGGCAGAGACAGACTCCCGTATGTGCCCCAGCTGGGATCCACCTGGCAAGCCCACTAGGGGGTGATGCTCTGCCCATCTGGGGCATTGCTCCATTGCACAGCAACCCAGCTCTTTTTTTTTTTTTTAATTTTTTTTTTCCTTGTATTTCTCTGAAGCTGGAAACGGGGAGAGACAGTCAGACAGACTCCCGCATGCGCCCGACCGGGTTCCACCCGACATGCCCACCAGGGGGCGACACTCTGCCCACCAGGGGGCGATGCTCCGCCCCTCCGGGGGCGTCGCTCTGTCGCGACCAGAGCCACTCTAGCGCCTGGGGCAGAGGCCAAGGAGCCATCCCCAGCGCCCGGGCCATCTTTGCTCCAATGGAGCCTCGGCTGAGGGAGGGGAAGAGAGAGACACAGAGGAAGAAGAGGGGGAGGGGTGGAGAAGCAGATGGGTGCTTCTCCTGTGTGCCCTGGCCAGGAATCAAACCTGGGACTTCTGCACACCAGGCCGACGCTCTACCACTGAGCCAACCGGCCAGGGCAACCCAGCTCTTAGCGCTTGAGGCAGAGGCCATGGAGCCATCCTCAGTGCCCCGTGCCAACTCGCTCTAATCGAGCCATGGCTGCAAGAGGGGAAGAGAGAGAGCAGCGAGGGGTGGAGGGGCAGATGGGTGCCTCTCCTCTGTGCCCTGACCGGGAATTGAACCCAGGATATCCATATGCCAGGCTGACACTCTGCCACTGAGCCAACCGGCCAGGGCCATGTCAATGTTTTATGCCATCTATGATCCATTTGGTACTCTTAACATACTCTATACTTCTACATTAGTTCCTCCAGTCTAACCTTTATAATCAAATATAAGTGAAGTGTTTCTCTGTTAATATGGTTGGATTTTAAAATGTATTTTTTACCTCATTTGATCATTTGGTTGGATAGTGGCTCACTTTTAGCAAATGACTCACCCAGCAAACAAGTTTTTTTCTAATCTAACCCTTTTGACAAGAAGAAGCATACAATGTATTTATATCTGCAGTGAAAAATATTATTTTTCAGAAAGGCCAATATTTTATATGGTTTATACACCATCATTTTCCCAAAATGATTTGAGTTTACAGTGTGCAATAGAATTTAATGCCCCCACCTCTAATTACCACCCTCACCCCCCAAGTTGGTGTATCAGGCAGCTGGGATGTTAATCACGAAACTGAGCGCTGAATTTGGCTCCGAGCTTCTTGGCAGGCAAGGCAAAAATTAGAAGCATACTAGTTAGGCATGTCTTGTCTAGCCAGTAAAGCGTACAAGTTTATCCAGAGAGAGATGCTTTTTCCAGACTAATAAGAATCCTTGGCATTTATTTTGCTACAAAATAACAGTAGCATCAATTTTTAAATTGTAAAGGACTCTATTTCAAATAGTCATATTTTATAGTTTCTAAAGACAAATATTGCTTGGTGACAAAAATATTCTTTTTAAAAAAAAAATTTAGATATTTTAGAGAGAGAGAGAGAGAGAAAAACACTGATGTGTTCCACTTATTTAAGCATTTATTAGTTGATTCTTGCATGTGCCCTGACTGGGGACCAAACTTGGAACTTTGTCATGTCAGGATGACACTCTGACCAATTGAGCTATCTGGCCAGGGCTGAAGTAGAGATTCTTGAGTGCTCTGTTTCAATCCTTACTGTGCATCAGAATTACCCTTGTATGGGAGTGGGGCAGGGCTTTAAAAATACTGATTCCAGATTCCAAGTGAAGAAACTGATTCATTTAAATTGGGCAGGCAATGTGATATGTGTGCATAGATTTTATCGCTGCAGAAAGTTGTTTGTTCCCTTTCTCAGGCAGTCCCTTTCCCTCAGAGACAACCACTGTTTTGGTATTCTGATTCTCATCACTAGATTACTTTTGCCTGTTCTAGAATTTCACATCCATGTAGCCATACACTGTGCACTCTTCTGTGCCTGGCTTCTTTCACTCAGCATGATTTATGACATTTATTCATATTGTTGCACGTATTAGTAATTTGTTCTGTTATTGTGTAGTATTCCATTGTATAACTACGCCATAATTCACATATCCATTCTCTTATTAACGGACACCTGGGCTGCCCCTGGCTTTAGCCATCACAAGTACGATTGCTGTAAACATTCTGACACAAGTCTTTCTACGGATCCTTTTTGTTTCTCCCCAGAGTTGGAAATGCTGCGTCATAGAGCAGATACATATTCAACTTTACAAAAGCTGACAAGTGGTTCCCATTTTATACTTCTGCCAGTAATGCACAAGAGTGGCAGCCATTGCACGTCCTTCCCATTGCTTTGGTGTTGTCAGTCTTTTTCATTTTAGCTGTTCCAACCTGTGTATATTAGTATCTCATGATGATTCTAATGATCATTTACCTGATGACTAATAATTTTGAGCACCTTTTCATGTGCTAACTTGCCCATTCATATATCTTCTGTAGTGAGTTATAAGAATTCTTCGTATTTTTCACATATAAGTCTCCTGTCCAATATCTGTACTGTGGATATATTCTTCTTGGTATGTAGTTTGCCTATTCATTTACTTAATAGTGTCTGTGATAAACAGAAGCTATTTGTTATTTTTATTTGAAGTTCAATTAACCAGTGTTTTTCTTTACAATTTTTTTTCTGTAAGAAACCGAAGAAACCTTTGTCTACTTCAAGGTCACAGAGTCATTTTGCTATATATGCTATATATAAATATATAATTTTTTTACAGGCTTATTGGTTTAGCTTTCATGTTTGGGTCTATGAACCATCTCAAGTCAGTTATTGTGTATGTGTGAGATAGGAGTTGAGGTTTGTTTTTCTAGATAGAAAGCTAGTTGTCTCAGCGCCATTTGTTAAAAATATTTTCCTTTTCCTAATGAAATTTCTTGGGAGACTTTTTCAAAATTCAGCTGACTGTTTGTTTAGCTCTGGGTCTGTTTCTGGACTCTTTATCATTCTGTTTGTCCTTACATCAATACCACTTTGCATCAATTATTGCAGCTTCACAGTAATTTCTGAAATTAGGTAGAATAAGTTTTTCAGCCCTTTCTATTCTTCAGAAATGGCTTGGCCAGATTAGGTCCTGGTCCCCTCCCTAAAATTTAAGAACCAGCTTGTAAATTTCCACTAACAAGCACAATGGGATTTTGATAGGGACTACACTAAATTTAAATATCAATTAAGGGGGAACTGCAATCCCAACATTGAGTTCTCCAATGCACGGACCTGCTACTTCTCTCCATTTATATAGAGCTTCATTTCTCTCTGCAGTTATAGTTTTCAGCATAGCTATCTTACACATCTTCCATTCAAGTTATCTTTAAAAGTTTTGATTTTGATCCTATTGTAAATGGCATTTAAAATTTTTTCAAATTCAAAAAAATTTCAATTTCAGATAAAAAAAGTTATTTTTGCTTGTATATAGAAATATAACTTATTTTGTATATTGACCTTGTGTCTTTGGATCTTCCTAAATTCACTTATTAGTTCTAGTAGTTATTTTGTAGATTCTTAGGATTTTTCTATATAGTTAATCATGTTGTCAATGAATAGAGTTTTACTTCTTCCTTTCCAATGTGTATGCCTTTCATTTATTTTTGACATAGCTGTTACACCTGCCAGGACCTATAATACTACATGAATAGTAGAAGTAGTGAGAGTGAGCATCCATGCTTTTGTTCCTGACCTTATGGAGAAACCATTCATTCTTTCACCAGTAAGTAATATGTTAGCTGTAGGTTCTTCCTAAATGCCCTTTATCAGGCTGAGGAAATTTCATAGTTTTTATAGTTTGTTGAAAATAAATTTAAGTCATTCAGTAGGTTATTAAATGCTTTTTATGGATCTACTGAGATGATCATGATTTTTCTCCTTTACTGGTATAAAGAATTACATTGAGTTTTGAATGTTAAATCAACCTTTTATATCTGGAATATACCCTATTTAGTCATATGATGTCATACTAAAGTCAGTTCATATTATTCCATTAAGGATTTTTAATATTGATGAGATACTGGTCTATAATTAACTTTTCTCTTAATATACTTATATGGTTTAATTTTATGAGTTGGAAGTATAGTTTTGGAAAATGTCTTAGTAAGATTAGTCTTTCATAAATGTTTAATAGAGTTTAGTAAGAAAACCAACTGGGCCTATTTTTGTTTTAGGAAAATAGTAAATTATGAATTTGCTCTCTATAATAGTATGATCATCAGATTTTCTTTTCATGTCCGTTTTGGTAAATTTCATCTTCCAAGGAATTTCTCTACCTCATCTAAGTTAAATTTGTCAGCAATATATAATTCATGATATTCTCTTACTGTTATAACACCTTCAATATCCATATTGATGTCCCTCTTTTATTCCTGATAAGAGTAACTTAGTTTCTTTTTTCTTTTCTCAATAATCTAGCTAGATGCCTGTTATTTGTACTGGTCTCTTAAAATAACCCAAGTTTGGATTTGTTGATTTATCTATTACCGATCTTATTTCTATCACTATTACCCTAATATCCATTCTTTGTCATTTCCTTCCTTCTACTTATTTTGCTTTTGTTCTTTCACGCTTCATGAAGTGAAAGCTCGAGTCATTGATTTTAAGCCTCTTTTCTTTACTAAAATATAAAGCTATAAAATGCTTTAGCTGTATTCCACAAATTTTGACATGTTGTGTTTTCATTTTTGTTCAGTTAAATATATTTCCTGATTCCCCTTGCTTATTCTTTGACCCATGGACTATTTAGAAGTACATTATTTAGTCCCTAAACATTTTTGAGATTTGGGGGTTATCTTTTTGTTACTGATTTCTGACTAACTCTGTTGTAATGAGACATTTCCTGTATTATTACAGTCCTTTAAAATTCATTGAAACTTGTTTTTATTTCTCAGAAGGCCCAAGTTGGTAAATATTCCTTGTGTATTTGTAAAGAGTGTATTTTCTGAAGTTTGGGCTCTACTGTTTTATTAATGTTAAATTGTTTGATAGTGTTGTTCAAGTCTTCTGTGTCCTTACTGTTTTGCTTTATTTTACCCTTCTGTTTTATCACTAAATGAGAAAGAGTTTTTAAATCCTCGACTGTAATTGTGGATTCATCTCTTTTTTTCCTTTCGGTCTATGAGTTTTTGCTTCTTGGATTTTGATGTTCTGTTAGGTAAACACAGATTTAATACTGTTACATTTTTTTTTTTAATTTTTCAATTATAGTTGACAACAGAAGTAGGTTTATAGTGGCTCCAGTGGAAAATAATACAATAATTAATAGATAATATAAGAATAAACTTTTTCATATAACTGTAAACCTACTTTTACTCAACCTGTATTACTTTCAGGTACACTATATAGTGATTAGACATTTATATAACTTACAAAGTGATCGTCCTGTTAAGTCCCATATGACACCATACATAGTTATTACATTATTAACAATATTTCCTGATGCTGTGCTTCACACCCCTGTGACTGTTTCCATAACTGGCAATTCGTACATCTCAGCCTCTTCCTAATACCTTTTTACCCATCTCCCCAACACCCCCCGCCCCAATTGGGCAACCATCAGTTAGTTTTCTGTATCTATGAGTTTGTTTCTCTTTTTTCATCTATTTTCTTATTTTAACTTTTTAAGTTATATTTTATTGGGGTGACACTGGTTAATATAATTTTACAGGTTTCAGACACCCATATCTACAACAATCTCTGTACACCATATTGTGTTCACCGCCCCAAGTCAAGCCTTTGTCTATTATCACTTATACCCCATATCCTCCTCCATCCCACCCCACCCCACTCCCTGCCCCTCACAGTCACCGCACTGTTGTCCATATCCATGAGTTGTTTTCTTTAAATTGGTCTTTTGCTTTATCCCCCTACCTCCCTCACCAAACCTCACCACCCTCTCCCTCCTGATAGCTGTCAGCTGGCTCTCTGTGTGAGTCTGTTTCTTTTTTGCTTATTAGTTCATTTTGTTCATTAGATTCCACATATGAGTGAAATCATATGGTACTTGTCTTTCTCTGACTGGCTAATTTCACTTAGCATAAAACTCTCCAGGTCCATCCATGCTGTCTCAAAAGGTAAGATTTCCTTTTTTGTTATAGCCACATAGTATTCCATTGTTTAAACGTACCAGCTTTTTAATCGATTCATCTACTAACGGGCACTTGGGCTGTTTCTAGATCTCAGCTATTGTAAATAATGCTGTAATGAACCTAGGAATGCATATATTATTTTAAATTAGTGTTTTGGGTTTCTTAGGATATAATCCCAGAAGTAGGATCTCTGGGTCAAAAGGCAGTTCCATTTTTAATTTTTGAGATAACTCCATAGTGCTTTCCACAGTGGCTGCACCAATCTGCGATCCCACCAAAAGTGCCCTGATGTTGTATGAAGATTAGTGAAAAAACTAACCACCCTGATTATGTGAAGATTATAAACCCACTGATTATAGACAGTATAATCTTCATACAACAGGGTGGTTAAGTCTTTTGTGAACCGGCAGTTGAAAACCACTGGTCTAAATCAAACTAATATGTGTTTGATAATAGCCTTTATTTCATTCATCATAATGTCCTTGAGATCCATCCATGTTTTGCATGTATCACTAGTTCATTTTTATTGCTAAGGAGTATTCTGAAGTATTCAAGAACATGAGTTTCCAGTTTTTGCTTTGCCCCATTTAGGCTGGTAGCTGTAGATTTTCGGTAGCTGTTCTTTATCAAGTCAGTATTTCTAGTGTATTGAGAATTATCATGAATGGGTTTTAAATTTTGTTAAATGCTTTTCCTGGATTAACATGATCATATGAATTTTCTTCTTTGTATTATTAACATGGTAGATAGCATAAACTAGTGTTATATTTCTCAAATCAACCTCAGTTGGTTATGATGCATTACTTTTTTCATGTGTTGATGAATTCAATTTGCTAGTGTTTTGTTGAGGATTTCTGCATCTGTTCGTGAGGAGTAGTGACCTGTTGTTTTCCAGTGTCTTTGGCTGGTTTTGGTATCAGGGTAATATTGGCTGCATGCAATGAGTTGAGAAGTTGTCCCTCGAATTTCTAGAAGAGAATGAATAGAATTGGTGCTGTTTCTTTTTTAAATGTTTTAGAGAATTCTCCAGTGAATCCATTTGGGCCTGAAGATTTTATTTTTTAACTATGAATTGAATTTCTTTTTAAGACTATTCGGATGATCTATTTCAAGAGCTGGCAAGTTTTTCTGTAAAGAGCCAAATAGAAAATAGGTTTTATAGGTCACGTGGTCTCTGTCACTATCCAACTCTGCATTGTGCACAAAAGCATCATGACACAGTACATAAACAAATAATAGCCAAATCCAACAAAACTTAACACACTGAAATTTAAATTCCATATAATTTTCAAGTGTCACAAATTATTTTTTCCTATCACTTAAAAATGTAAAAACTATTCTCAGTTGATAGGCTCTATAAAAAACAGGCAGTGCACTAGATTTGGCCTGCTGACCAGTTTACCCTCCTAATCTATTTCGAGTTATTTTTGATATTCTAAGAATTGGTTCATTTCATCTAAGCTATCATATTATTATGTTTAGAATTATTTATAGTCTTCCCTTGTCTAAATCCTTTAAATACTATGGAATCTGCAGTAGTATTTCTTTCCAGATATTGGTAATGTTTTTTTTTGGGGGGGGGAGTTTTGGTCAGTTTTATCCATTATATTGGTCTTTTCACAACACCAGCTTTTGTTTGATTTTCATTGATTTTAGCTCTTGGATTTATTTTCGCTGTTTCTAGTTTCTTGAGGTGGAAACTTAAGTTTCAATTATTGAATTAAGACTTTTCTTCTTTTCCAATATTGGTATTAAGTATATAGTAATAGATTTCCCTTCTAGCACTGTGTTAACCGTGTATTTTCATTCAGTTCAATATATTTTTAAGTTTCTCTTGGGTCTCTTTCACCCATCCAGGAGAGTGTCTTTAAATTTTCAAGTGCTTATAGATTTCCCTTTTATTTCTTTCAGCTTGATTTTGGTTTATTTTCCTTTTCTTTTTCTAGTTTAGGTGGAAGGTTAAGCTATTGATTTGAACCTTCATTTTATTTTAATAGAAGCATTTAATGCTGTAAATGTCCTGCTAAGCCCCATCTTAACTGCATCCCATGAATCCTCATATCTTATATTCTTACTTTGTTTAGTTCAAGAAATTTTTTACTTTCCCTTTAGACTTCTTTTGTGATGCCTTGGTTATTGGATATCTCAGTTATCTGTTATTGATCTCTAACTTATATTGTCCCAAAACTTACTTTGTATAATTGTTTTAAATTTGTTAAGGTTTATCTTAGGACCCAGAATAATTGACTATCTCGGTGCATGTTCCAATTGCAATTGGAAAGAACATGTATAACTATCAGGTAGATCCCATTAGTTTGTGGTATCATTTTCTTTTATAGCCTTGCTGGTTTTATGTGGTAGTTCTTATTACTGAGAGCAGGATTTTCTAGTTAGGAGGATGTGGGGTCCTGCCTCTGTGCTGTCATTTGCTTAATGCATGGATGGCAGTGATTGTCAGTAGGGCTTCTCCCCAGTGTTTGAAGTTTGATGTTTCTTTACTGATGTTTGCTTAGTGCAGGGTGAGCATGGCCCATAGGGCCCATTGTGCAGTCTCTACAATGTCTGGTGGGGTGCAGGAGAGGCACTGCTTCTGCCTGTGTTAGTGCAGGGAGGGATAGTCTACAAGGCTCTGACCTACAGTCTCTGTAGTACCTCATGGGGAGGGCAGGTTGTCACCTCAGTAACGCAGGCTAGGTAGGAATGGTTGACATGACTCTCATAACTTCCGTTAACACTCAATGGGATAGGGTATTGCTGTGTAGTTTGGGGATGGTCGAAGGGCTCCACACAGGTCTCCTCAGTGCTTAGTGGGGAAGGTGGGTGTGCTCCCATTAATACAGGGTAGTGACACTTGTCCGGGTTCCACCCATAGTTCCCACAGCACAGGGTGGGAGGTACAGCTTCTTTCATGGTTTTCACCAGCAGCAGAGCAGGTGTTGTCAAAAGGGTTCTGTCCTGTAAACCTGCCATTCCTCTGGTCCATTACCAGCGAGCAGGGTTGTTGGATTTTTATTTATTTATTTATTTAGGTCTGTGCATGTTGTTTTCAGATTGCCGGCTGCTTTATGAAGCCCAGCCTGGTATACATAAGATGAACCCAAAACAGGGGGCTTGTGGGTGAGACTCATGGTTAGGTCATTCCTTAAGTCCTGAAGTCTCTATCCAGTCTGTCCTCTATTCTACAACTTTCAGAATATTCTATTAGGGCCCTGGCTGGTTGGCTCAGCAGTAGAGCGTCGGCCTGGCGTGCAGGGGCCCGGGCTCGATTCCCGGCCAGGGCACATAGGAGAAGCGCCCATCTGCTTCTCCACCCCCACCCCCTCCTTCCTCTCTGTCTCTCTCTTCCCCTCCCGCAGCCAAGGCTCCATTGGAGCAAAGATGGCCCGGGCGCTGGGGATGGCTCTTTGGCCTCTGCCCCAGGCGCTAGAGTGGCTCTGGTTGCGGTAGAGTGACGCCCCAGAGGGGCAGAGCATCGCCCCCTGGTGGGCAGAGTGCCGCCCCTGGTGGGCGTGCTGGGTGGATCCCGGTCGGGCGCATGCAGGAGTCTGTCTGACTGTCTCTCCCCATTTCCAGCTTCAGAAAAATCAAAAAAAAAAAAAAAAGAATATTCTATTAGTTGTTTTTTTGTCCTGAGTCTTTAGTTGTAATTAGCAGGAGGAATAGCTTAGAATTCTCTTACTGTCTTTTCTGTTAATAGATGCCCTTCTCCTTCAATTTGTAGGCATCACTGGGTATGGAATTTTCATTCCGAACTTGAAAGATGATGTTTTCCTATAATTCAGGGTATGTTTTTTTTTTTTTCTGATAAGTTAGCAATTATTCTTATCATGACCCAGTATATAATGTACATCAATCTGGCTGCTTTCATGATTTGCTTTTTTATCTTTTTCTTTTTTTTAGGGATGGCTGTCTTGTGTTTATTTTCTTTGGGTTCATTGAGCTTTTATAAGTGGGTTGATATGTGTCATCAAATTGGGAAAGTTTCAGCTGTGATTTCTTTTGATTTGTTTTCTGCCTTAATCCCTCTTAACTACTTTAATGCTTTACCTTTTCTAACAAATAAACTGTTTATTTTGCAAATCAGTCTTTTATTTTGCTATACTTCAGTTTGAATATTCTTTTGCTGAGCCCCTGTCAAATTAGCATTAAACCTAGCAAGTGAAATTTTCATGTCATATTTTTCAGTTCTAAGAGGGCATTATTCTTTCCATTTCTCTGCTGAGTCCTTCATCTGTTCACTAATTATGTTTAACTTTTCATTTAAGTCCTTGAATATATTTATGTAACTGTTTTGTTACTCGATAATTCTACCATCTGGGTTATATCTGAGTCTATTTTTATTA
This sequence comes from Saccopteryx leptura, assembly GCF_036850995.1. Classification (NCBI taxonomy): domain Eukaryota; kingdom Metazoa; phylum Chordata; class Mammalia; order Chiroptera; family Emballonuridae; genus Saccopteryx; species Saccopteryx leptura. Next base: position 259,916,594 of record NC_089505.1, on the reverse strand, counting down.
TGTTTTTCTCCTAGCTATAGGTCAAATTTTTCAGCTTCTTATGTGTAGTAAAGTTTTTTTGTATGTTGAACATTCTAGATCAGGGGTCCCCAAACTTTTTACACAGGGAGCAAGTTCACTGTCCCTCAGACCGTTGGAGAGCCGGACTATAAAAAAAAAAACTATGGAGCGTCGGCCTAGCGTGCGGAGCACCCAGGTTCGATTCCCGGCCAGGGCACACAGGAGAAGCGCCCATTTGCTTCTCCACCCCTCCGCCGCGCTTTCCTCTCTGTCTCTCTCTTCCCCTCCCGCAGCTAAGGCTCCATTGGAGCAAAGATGGCCCGGGTGCTGGGGATGGCTCTGTGGCCTCTGCCTCAGGAGTTAGAGTGGCTATGGTCGCAACATGGTGATGCCCAAGATGGGCAGAGCATCGCCCCCTGGTGGGCAGAGCGTAGCCCCCTGGTGGGCGTGCCGGGTGGATCCCGGTCGGGCGCATGCGGGAGTCTGTCTGACTGTCTCTCCCTGTTTCCAGCTTCAGAAAAAGGAAAAAAAAAAAAAAAAAAAAAAACTATGAACAAATCCCTATGCACACTGCACATATCTTATTTTAAAGTAAAAAAACAAAACGGGAACAAATACAATATTTAAAATAAAGAACAAGTAAATTTAAATCAACAAACTGACCAGTATTTCAATGGGAACTATGGGCCTGCTTTTGGCTAATGAGATGGTCAATGTGCTCCTCTCACTGACCACCAGTGAAAGAGGTGCCCCTTCCGGAAGTGCGGCGGGGGCCGGATAAATGGCCTCAGGGGGCCACATGCGGCCCGCGGGCCGTAGTTTGGGGACCCCTGTTCTAGATGCTAAGTTCTTGAGATTCCAGATTTCATTAAAGTGTTGAATTTTGTCCTAGTGGGCAGTTAATTTATTGGTCCTTTACCTCGATCATGTCCTGACTTCTGTTTAAACTTTTATAGGCTGGTCTAAAGTTACATTGTAGAGTGTAGCCTTTCTAGACTCTGGATTGTTTTCCTTTCCTCAACAATCACAGCCTTATGTGTTTTCTATGCCTGATAAGTCCCTGCAGGAATTTTACCCAACTTTATTATTGTATTTATTTCATGGGTTTTAACCCTTTACTCATGGCCAGAACTAGAAGGTGTGCTCATTGTTTTCATCACTTCCTAATTGATTCTAATATGCATTCAAGGTTTATAACTGCTCTTAATGCAGGGTTTTATAATATTGTCACTATTGACATTGGGCTGGATTATTTGTTCTGTAATTGCAGGCCACCATCCCTGGCCTCTGTCCAGTAAATGTCAATAGTACCCTCTTTTCAGTTATGACAACCCAAATTGTCTCCAGAAATTGCTAAATGTCCCTGTGGGACAAAATGTTCCCAGGTTGAGAACGCTGCTCTAGCAGAATTAATTATTGCATACCTTAAGCCCATGCTCCTCAAAATGTGTTATGCCAACGAGCTGCACTGGCAACACCTGGAGGTTCTCATAACACAGAATTGAAGGTCTCATATGAGACCTTTGGAATGAGACCTGCATCTTACAAGATCCCAGAATGATTTGTATGCTTTTTAATCTTTGAAAAAGAATGCCATATACCAGGGGCCAGCACACTTCTTCAAGGGCCAGGTAGTACATATTTCAAGCTTAAGATACAGTCATTATCAGAACAAGTCAGCTCTGCCATTGTAGTGTAAAAGCAGCTATAGATAATACATAAACAATGGGTGTGGCTGTGTTCCAATAAAACTTTATTCACAAAACAGGCAGCTAGCCAGTGAGCCAAACTTGTCTAACATATGTCATAGACTATCCCAGTCAGATCTCTCAGTAAAGTGAAGACAACTGGTAAATTCTTTGGTGAATGAGTACCTTCCTATCTTTCATGTGTTGTTGCTTAAAGAGATGTGTATGTTACACATATTTTCTGTCTTGAAATTTTAGTAGCTCAACTTCTATTATCTAGGTGGGGATATCATACAGTCCCATATATAAATAAGTTAGATATTGATACTGCTTAAGTTAGCTTACCGGTGGCTATCAGCCTTCAGAAATATTTGATTTGATGGCATGTCTCTTTTTCTTTGTGGAAGAACAATATATTTTATTGGCCCAGTGAAATATTCACTTATTGCCTTTAGCAAAGTAAGCTGACAAAACTTCAGGAAAATTATATTTGTGTGACTTGGTTAGAGCAGTTTAAATTTAGTTATCCTGCTCACCATACCAAATGTTCCAAGTCCCCGCCAGAGTACAAGGGTAATGTTTATCTTGGCCACACCTCTTGACAATTTTGTTGTATGCTTCTAGGCATTCAGGTTTAACACTGTAAAATTTTAATTTGTATATACAGTCTGTTTCCCTTTTTTCTAGAAGATAAGAATGAGCATCTTTTCCCAGATCAACTTTCTAGACAAATAAGGATTTTAACTAGCTGTCTTCTTGAGATCTGTTATTGGAAGATGTCAACCTCCGGAGGCCAAGCAGGGGGTAGGCTGCTAGCCCAGTCTGTCTACTCAGTGAGGGCAAAACCATCTTGTTCCTTTAGAATCACTGTTAATTATTAATGACCATAAAGCCCTCTAATTCTGACTGATACCCATAAGATTAAATCTGTTTCTTTGTCTTGCCAAGAAAATTCAGTTTTCATATTTTCTTATTTTTGTATTATAAATTAAGAGATGGGCTTACTTACTGGTTTAATAGAACCAATCAGATCTGACTCTTTGGTGCTGGTAAGTAGCTTATAAACTCGTAAAATCTAGACTCTCAAAATAATTTCTCGGGTAAAATAAACACACAAAAACTTATTTAGCATTTTTATAGCATACACAAAGTAAGTACATATGTATTTTTCCATAGGAGAACACAAGGAGAAGACAAAAATATTATGGGTCGCAAGATTTTTTGAATGAAGTAAAAAGTTCTCCACAAAAAGACAGCTATATGCAGTTCCCAACCTCACTTTATGAATCCCATCAAGATTTTACCAGTCGTGATAGATTCAACAAGTCAAGATGTCCATCTTGTTACACACACACTCCTACAACTGGTATGAAAGTCCCAGACTTAGAAAATTCTCCAGGATTTTGGCCTGCAATTCCCCAGTTTACCCTCAGTGAAGAGACACACGCAGATGTGTATTATTATGGTTTCACCATTCTTGTTCTTTTGATGTTGATATGTATTGTTTTATTTTATCTCTGAAGATACCAAACAGAATCCTTTTGATAATTTTTAAAGTTCCAGTTCTTCACAGAAATGTTGCGTTCTTATTTTAGGGCTTCCTCCCAGACATCTTCAAGGTAATTGGCTTATAAAAAGAGAATACATTTTAACAAAGTAAGTTTGAACAGTCTGAAAAATTGCTTTATACCAGAAATGGTATCATGATCGATAGTTTGGAAAATACTCTTCTGAAGTTTCAGATCACCCAGAAAATTTAAAAGGGTTATTCTAAAAAAGAGATTAACCTTTTTTGATCAAAGGAGCAATTTGGAAATTAAAATGTTATTTATAAGGACAACTTACCATATAGAAATTTTTTAAATATATGTTATGTCTCAAAGTTTTAAATAAGCTGATATATACATTTCTTGTAAAACACATAATTAAAAGATAAGGACATTTATGAAGTGTGATTATTGCTTACCTTACTACAGTATGGACATTCACCAAATAAGATGTTAAAACTCTGTCTACTGGTCTGTAGTCCTCTCAACCACTGAAGATTTTAAAAGATAACAGGAGCAGTGTTAGCATGATTAGATACTCCAGAAATCATTCCCTGTCTTTTTGAGTACATTATATTTTTATTCCAGAATTTTATTTTATTTTTTGCAAGAGTAAGGAGGCTATTTTCTAAGCCAACATCTGACTACTAATATGCTGAATAACAAGGGGAAACCAATGTGCATTCCCAGGTCTATGCGTACTGGTAAATAACCAAATTATGGGCCCTATAAAAATTTGATGAAAATTATTCACCTTTTCTTCCCCTGCAACACACACAAATAATGCATACAGGTCTGTGGCATTCATAGACCTACCTAAATCCATTAATCACAAGTTAAAGATACCATAGTCTCTTGACAATTTAGATCTTAAATTATTTTTATTTATCCATTTTAGAGGGGGGGGGGATGAGAGAGAGAGAGAGAGAGAGAGATAAAAGGAGGAGAGGAGCAGGAAGCTTCAACTCCCATATGTGCCCTGACCGGGCAAGCCCAGGGTTTCGAACCGGCAACCTCAGCATTCCAGGTCTACGCTTTATCCACTGTGCCACCACAGGTCAGGCCGACAATTTAGATCTTAATTCTGATATTAATCACCAATACCTCAACCATAAATTGCTTCATTTTAAAAATTTAAATGAATACTCATTATTATAAAAGAAAGCACATGTTTCCTTCAGAGTACCTCTATAATTAGACTTGACATTTTATCATTTATATAAGGTAAACTGACATCTCTACCTCAGTCCTCCCTTGTTTAAAATGCAGATAGAACGAACTCCTATCACTAATCACAAAAATCAGGTAGTGATCACCACACAACTGCATGGTGTTTTGTATACTGATGAATGTATAACTTACTGTGTGTCAACTGTGCCCTAAGATGAATGCTATAGAGAACAAATGCAGAGACAGGAAAAAAGCAGACTTCACATACAATGTCACTGACTGAGATGCTATGAGATATTCAGATCATAAAATGTGTTCTCCTCAATATCAGAAGTAGGATTATTACATTTATTCTTTACCTAAATTTGCCTGAAAAGTAACAAATGGTACATAGTGCTAGATTCTTTTCACCTTGTTGCTGCCACTACTCCCAACTAGATGCATCTATAGTTTGCATGTTGTCACACATGGTATTTACTCAGGGTTACAATGTGCCATCAGTTTACTGTATGTCAGTGTAGTCCATGAATGTATTCTGGATACGCTTCCCCACTCTTGGTTACTCTCGGACTTTTATTTTCTTATGAGGAAACGTAATGAGGAAATGAAGCACGTGGACATCTGGAATGAACTAGTAATACAGGAGCTGATGGCAAAAGAGGAGATCACAGAAATAATCTAAATATTTCAAATAGGCACTCTTCCTGTGTTGTGCTAACTGAAAAAAGTCTTGTTGATGTGGTTTTTATTTTACCTCATATAAGCATATTTGATGGAAAGGCTGTCCACACTGGGGATTATCACACACTTGATCAGGAATGGCACCTTCTAGGTGATAGGCGTAACAAATTCCACAATCCATAGAAAAGTCCTTCAAAGGAAAAATATTATAAGTATGTGTTTAAGGCACGTAAGATGAAATAAGAAAGAATAATATGGAATAGACAATGTTAAATTTTTATAGCTTATTAATTTTATAATTTATAAATTAGTTTTTATAAAAGTAACTATATCACTATGTTATAGAAAACAGTCACACTACTACTTAGTGCTCCCCTTTTCATCCAACAAATTATACACACAGATACAGAAAAAAATTCCATTTTTTTGTCTCACAATATGTTTGGGCTTATAGCAATTTCCCATATTGTATATCAATATAATACCACTGAAGTATGTAAAAGCAGGAACTAATATAAGTGAATTGTGTAATTAAAGGAAAAGACAACAATATCGCCAGCACTTTAGTAGTCTATAATTTAGCAGCTTTGTAAAAGATCAATTTTAAGTTTATTTGCAATATAGTGGTGTCTGTTCAATTTTGAAAAACTATACTGCCATCCTTCACACTTATATGTAAAGTTAAATAGAACTTCATTTCAGTCATCCGAAAGCAGATAGTAGAGAAAATCTAAACATCTCATTAGTTACTTTGAATCTTTACTATTTTTAATAATACAGATGTCTGTCATTAATTTGCTATTATGAAAACCATGAAAAAGTACACTTAGAGCCATTAATCAAAGGTTAACAAGACCTTTGACGCAACTGTTGCTTGCAGTTGGGAAGTCTCTTATAATATCCATCCAGTTCCCTCACTTTCTGCCTCATTTTTCTCTGGTGCCTAAAAGAACATTTAACTGTAATTATACAGCAGGGTTTGGAATATCAAAGCACTGAAAAAACTTACAGATTTTTCCAGGATAGCACGAGCTGGAAAGTCAATTTCTAAAACATCTTTCAAATTTTGTAACAGAGTATTTTCTGGATCCCTGAAAGCACGGGGGAAAAAAAAATTACTAAATTTGTAAAATCGTAGAAAAGTAACAATTATATTGCAAAGATATTGATACTTACCACAAATGTATGTTCCTGCTCAGCTTAATTCCCAGGGGTTTCACCACTTCAGATATTTAAATAAAAAAGTTTAATAATTTAGGGGTTGCTATTCTCATTTTGTAAAACCATATTTGGCACAAAATTTGTTTCTAACTTAAATTGACATGTAGCACTGTTGGTTTTAGGTGTACAATATAATGATTTGGTCACACATATGTTGTGAAATGGCTACCACAAGTTTACATCCATCACCACACAGTTATATTTCTTGTAATGAAAACTTTTAAGATCACTCAATAACTTTCAAATATACAATATAGTATTGTTAACTATAAAATTTAAGTAACTGACTAGAAAATATATTAAAAACAAAAGTGTATAGTTCAAAATGAGACATTTTTCATTTAAAATAATTACTATTAATATTTTAGAATATTTTAACAGTAGTAGACAAGAATTTTATGATTCTGTTAAAACACTTAAATCTGAGATCTCACACCATGGTCAGCTCCAAGAAAGCAGCACTCAGGAAGCATAGTAGGATGCCTCGGATCGACCTCTATGTTTATTGACGCATTGTTCCCTAGAATAAAAGAATATTCAAGTTTTTAGAAGTAGAACAGTTCATCAAACAAAAAAATAAGCATCTGGGTGAGTACTTATTTCATTATTCTGCACAAGAAAAGAATAACCAAATGTCTTACAAATTATTTTATAAAGGTAAATATATGTGTATATTACAATTTAATTAAAGAAGTAATTTTGAAATTATAGTTGTGGCTAACAATTTTGGGGGCCCAAAAAACAGTCAGTCTATAAATTAATATAATTTAGATTAGAATCCTGGTCAGGATTTTGTTAAAGTTTAAGTAAAAGGTTCTATGAAGTGATAAACATCTTTAATATGAAAAATTGGCAAATCGAATATATAAGAATATCTAAATTACCTTTTATGACTTTTTTAGAAAGTAATATAGTCAAATGTATAAAAACTAGAAATACAATAAATTTTAGAAATAAACATGCTTAGGATTTGAGTTTTATGAAATTTATAAATATACTCTGAATTCTTTTGCTCCCTGTGAAGTTTTCCCTTGGAAGTGAATGGGTTCAGTTCCTATTAAATTTGAAACTGTTGATTTAGTAAAAACTAACCTTGCTTGCAGAATCTACAAAAAAATTATTTCTACTTGGCACTAGATCCTTTTATACATTTTAACTGTATTAGAGTACTGTACAAATTTCAGAAATGACTATTTTTTGAAGGTATACAATATAATTGTTTAAGGTCAATTTAAATGTCATTTTATGATAAAAATGACTTGATAAATTATATATACTATGTACTGTATAATCCTTTGGCCAAGGTTGGCAACAATATAAATGCTATTATTAGACAAAAAGATAACCAAGTAAAATAATATAATTCAATAAGAAAAACAATTACAAAAAGGTAACTTTAGGCATATCACTTGCTCTTTTCTCCTGAAATATTTACATTTAAATACACAGTAAAAAAAAAAAATTCATCCCCAAAAGTCTGAATAGTTAAATTCATGCAGAAAAATCTCTAATAGTCTAATGCCATCTTTAGATTCATTTTCCTAAATAATTCAAAATATAAACAGTACCTTAAAAAGAGAAAAACCTCATTAACCCTCTTTTTCCCTACCTACTGCAATTCTGCGTGCTGTTGCACTCCGTGTAGGTTTTTCTGGCTCAAGTACCCAAGTCTTCTCATCGATTTCATCCATAACATCCCAAAATGCCTTCAGTGATTCCAATGCTGCCAGAAACTGACTATGGATGTTTATTATGGAGCTCTGTAAAAGGACAGATGAAAGTTTAATAAGTTGTATGGCACTATCAGTAGCAGATAATCTTTCACTTAATTTAGACATTTTAACCTTTTCATTTCAGGTAAAACTAGACTCGAGTAAGAGTCAACGCTCCCTGCTTCACATGTGTCTTAATACACTTCCATCAGTATTAACAGAATTCCATGGTCACTTATGCAATTTTCAAGAAACAATGGCTTTTTAAAAACCATACTTATTTTTATTATGGTGAACTTTGTACTATATGTATAACACAATAATTACTAATATAAGTAAGTGTGTATGTATAACTTTACTTTTAAACATTATGAATAAATAACTTTCCAGATTTAATTAAGCAAAAAGTATGAAAGTAAAGGAAATGTGTAACTCATGTTCTTTACTTCAACCCCCTTCATTGGGATTCCTCCGACCAGGGAGTAGAATGAGAAATAGCTAATTTGTTTACCAATTCCCCAACCCTCTTTGTCCGGTCATCTGTTTTTTTCCAACCATTCCTCGACCCCCTTACCTAGTTAATGATATCCCCATCTCTCCCTTCCACCTTGGTGCGGCCATTTAAACTAGCCAATCGAGAAAAAGTAAGATTGTACGGTCAACACTCCAGCCAATGGAGCAAGACTCAGCAGCCTAGGGCCTGAATTCGGGATAAAAAAACAGAATTTGTCCTCTGCCTGGCGTGCTTGCTGGCTGGCTTTCACTAGAGGTAGCACGCCCTTCTGCAGAAGTTATTAAAGTTGTCTTGCTGAGGTAATTTGTCTCCACGAGTCTTGCTTAATTCTACCTCTAACAAGAGTTAACACTGTATTTTTCTGAATTAAATTATAAATTAAAGGTGTTTCCTTTTTCTCATATATTCAATAACTGATCTTTTTATATTAATCTTCAAATGTACATATTTAAATATTTAAAACCCTCTCCAAGACAAAACACAAATATGTCTTCCTAGAAAAGAATCTCACTGTATCGGGTAAACTATAATCTTTAAAATGTCTGTGACAGATATTTTTAACCAGAGGATTATAAGATTTGAGTTTAAAAATATATATACATCTTTATATTCTCTAAGTAATATTTAATTAGCATTTATTTCAACTATAGATATAGATAATAAACCACAGAAGTATTCCCAGGACATATAACTTTCTACTTAATAAAAATAATTTTGGAAACACATAGGGAACTTAAATACTAATATCTAGATTCCACTCTCAGCCATTCCTTTTTAATTGATCTTGGTTCAATGTAGCTTTGGCATTGGGACTTTTAAAAGCTCCCTGACTGTACTGTGCAAAGTTAGAAACCACTAGGAACAATGAAGAATAGCCATCCTTGTTATAGTCCAAAGGTTACCACAAGTCCTAATTCTAAAAGATTCAGGCAGTCCTGCTATATGAATGAATTATGTCTTCATACAATTCAATTCAGCAAAAGTTTATAATGTGTCTTCTAATTATGCTATATTGTAGATATTAGTGACTAAAAAATATAGAACACAATGTTAGTTAAGACCACAGACTTTGTAGTCAAAGCTTGAGTCTCATTCCTAAATCCATTACTTAAAGCTAGTTGCATCTTTCTCAGCAAATTATTTAACTTCTCATAGGTTGTTTAATATGAAAATAGGGTTAATCCCTTGTTAATATTTGAGTGAGATAATATACATAAAAATGCTAAATGCTTAGCATATAGTGTATACTTAAAAATTGATAGCTGTTATTATGACATAGAGTCCTAGACCTAGAAAAGTTTGCAGCCCACTAAAGGAAATAGCAAATCAAAAAATATCTAGCATAAAAGGATTACCCTTAATACAAAAGGTTAATGAAAAAATCAATAAAAATGAAATGAATTAGCCTGACCTGGCGGTGGCACAGTGGATAGAGCGTCGGACTGGGACACAGAAGACTCAGGTTCAAGACCCCCGAGGTCGCCAACTTGAGCACGGGCTCATCTAGTTTGAGCAAGGCTCACCAGCTTGAGCCCAAGGTCACTGGCTTAAGCAAGGGGTCACTTCGATCTGCTATAGCCCCCCAGTCAAGGCACATATGAGAAAGCAATCAGTGAACAACTAAGGTGACGCCATGAAGAACTGATGCTTCTCATCTCACTTTCTGTCTGTGTGTCCCTCTCACTGTCTCTCTCTGTCACACAAAAAATGAAATGAATTAAAAAGGAAAATAATTATCCCAATGACAAAATTCACATGATCAAATACAAAATAAGTTTATCAAATATTGTCATAAGTTTAGACAATATTTCTCTAATTACAAATCTTCAAGGTAAGAGATGAGCAAAGCCTTAGCATTAGAGGCTGGTGAAAATGAAGAGGTACAGTGGGTGGGGGTCTGCTTTCACCAGAGTGGCTTTCCTTCCATGACTGAAGTACATCCTCAGTCCCACAGTTTGGTTTCTCTTTTACAGCACTCCCAGTATTAGTTACTGGATTATTACAGAACTCCACTGCAGAGGTGAGCATTTTTAGATCCTGTGAAACCATGGTGCATGCATGCTCTTAATCCATTCTATAATAATCAAGACTGCTTTGCTTCTGATTTGACTACAATGATATTGTTCGAATGCATCATTGGTCTCTATTTAGTATGGTTTTTAAAAACTTTTTATCCTGATACCAAAACTAGTATAAATGAATTCAGTAAAGTGGCAGGATACAAAATTATTATTCAAAAATCAGTTGGGTTTTTTTTTGTATTTTTCTGAAGTTGGAAACGGGGAGGCAGTCAGACAGACTCCCGCATGCGCCCAACTGGGATCCACCTGGCATGCCCACCAGGGGGCGATGCTCTGCCCATCTGGGCGTTGCTCTGTTGCAACCAGGGCCATTCTAGCGCCTGAGGCAGAGGCCATGGAGCCATCCTCAGCGCCCAGGCCAACTTTGCTCCAATGGAGCCTTGGCTGTGGGAGGGGAAGAGAGAGACAGAGAGGAAGGAGAGGGGGAGAGGGGGAGAAGCAGATGGGCGCTTCTCCTGTGTGCCCTGGCCGGGAATCGAACCCGGGACTCCTGCACACCAGGCTCTACCACTGAGCCAACCGGCCAGGGCCTCAGTTGCATTTTTATATACTAAAAACCAACTATCAGAGAAATAAAGAAAATAACCTCATTTACAATTGCATAAAAAATAAGAATAAATTTAATCAAGGAGGTAAAAGTCCTATACTCAGAAAATGTAAGACACTGAGGAAGAAAATTTAAGATACAAATGATCATGTATCATGATCGTGACAGAATATGTCATGATATCTATCATGATCATGGATAGGAAGAATTAACATCATTAAAATGTTCATATTACCCAAAGATTCCATGCAATCCTTATCAAAATATCAATGGCATTTTTCACAGAACTAAACGAACAATTCTAAACTTCACATAGAACCACAAAAGACCCTGAATAGCCAAGTAGGAGGTATGCTACCTGATATCAAACTATACTACATGACTATATAAATTAAAACAAAATGGTACTGGCATAAAAAACACACACATACATAGGACAGTGAAACAGAACAGAAAGCCCAGAAATAAACCCATGTCTGTATGGTCAATCTATGACAAAGGGGGCAAGAATATACGAGGGGAATAAAAACAATCTCTTCAACTTTTGTGTTTTTGGAATTGGTTTGCATCCACAAATTCCTAGCAGGAAAAACAAAGCAAATAAATAGCTTAAATGTGGTAAAGATCTAAAAATAACACCCAAAATATTACAACTGGTTAATTTACTAATCTAAGAAAAATGCCATCGTCTTTACACATATATATAGCACCATGGTTAAAGGAGATGGAATACAGAAACAAAAATAGAAGACAAAAAAAATGGAGAAAAAAATTGAAATTACTACTTACAAAACTATAAAGAAACAAAAAGCTTTATGTCCCAAAAGCAATAAACTAGCTCAGGGAGAAGAAGAGTATCCCAGAAACGAGTATGATGATGTAGATCCTCTCGCCTAAGCCTTGCCATGTGGGAAAGAGAGGACAGGAGGAAAACAGCCTCAATAAGCTCTGTCCTTAAAAATATTTAAAAAAAAATTTTTTTTTGAGAAAGTTAGAAAATTTACAGCAAGCTGAGAACAGTACATTCTATTCTACCCACTCCAGAGATTTGCAGCAATGGCCCATGTTGAAGGCATTCTAACCTCAACAAACTATTTTATGTGTGTCTGTCCACCTCTGTAACATTACAAGCACTTCAAGCAGAAGAGCTAAATTTAACGGGAGCTATTCACTGATATGGAGTCCAATTTCCTGTGTTAAAAGCAAAGGTCAGAAGAATAAAAAGAATGTATTAATCTTGAGGAAAAAAATAAGACATCTTCACATGACTAAAAATATCAGGCATGAAAATATTAAGAGATCAATCTAACATTAGACTCACCTAAGGCATTTAATGAAATTCTTTGCACTGAAATCAGAGTAGCAGGACTGTTCTATACATGGGCTTCTCAGTGAAATCTGTGTGTGGGATCCCTACATTGATTTACAGAAAATTTCTGAACTGAAAACATTTCTGAACAATCTTTAGTTTTTAAAAGATTCAACATTTAAACCTTGAGATTATGAACCATTAGAAAGTCTATTCAAAGTTCACCAAATCATGACCTTACAAAAAATACTAACAGGCTTACTGTTTTTCCTGACCAGTTTTCTACTTAAAGCACAGTCTATTTTGGCAATGCTGACCAACTTTTAGGTTGGAAAGCACGCCTGAATCAAGTACCCTTGTACTGAAGCAGGGAAAGGTCAGGTTGGTTATTCTTATTCGTGTTTAAAAAATAAACCTGCCTGGCCTGTGGTGGTGCTGTGTACAAAACCGTGGACCTGGAGCACTGAGGTCACTGGTTTGAAACCCTGGGCTTGTCCAGTCAAAGCACATATGAGAAGCAACTATGAGTTGATACTTCCAGCTCCTCCCCATCACCTTTCTCTCTCTCTCTCCCTTCCCCACCCCAAAAATCAATAATTTTTTTTTTTAATTTTTGAAAAAAAAACTGACCAGTGGTGGTGCAGTGTGGATAGAGCATTGACCTGGGATGCTGAGGTTGCAGGTTCAAAACCCCAAGGTCGCCAGCTTGAGCAAAGGCTTATCCAACTTGAGTGTGGGATCATCGACATGATCCCCTAGTCGCTGGCTGGAGCAAGAGGTCACTGGCTCAGCTAGAGCCCCTGGTCAAGGCACTTATGAGAAGCAATCAATGAACATCTGAAGTGACACAACTACAAGCTGAGGCTTCTCATCTCTTCCCCCTCTCTTTCTCACTAAAAATAAAAATAAACCATCAGAAGATTACATTGTACCATTATTCAAAAACTTTAAAAGGCATCATATTTTTTTATGAAGCGCAACCAGTAAATAGAGAGGTAGATGAAAAAGTTCTCATTAGCTCTATGGCTACAGACTAGTGAAAAACTGTTCAGCAGTTTCATGGAAAATTAAACATGTATCTCCTATATGATCCAGCCATTCCACTCCTAGGTAGCTGCTGAAAAGAAATGAATGCATATGGTTCACATACTGACATGCACGTGAAATTCACAGCCATTACATTGTAACACCCACATCTTCAAAACAACTGGTATGTCTGCCCCTCAGCCTAAAGGGACAATATGTGGTATATCCATACAACCGAGACTACTACTCAGCGTAAAGAATGAACTGTTATTACATGGTGCAACATGGATGAATCTCTGGTTATGCTGAGGAAAGAAAACAGACATAGGAAAGTATGTGCAATTATATAAAATTTTAGAAAGCAGATCAGTAGTTGCCTGGGGACCAGTCAAGAGGGAGAGAAGGGAGAAAATAAGGGCAAGGAGGAAGCTTGGGTGTAATGGAAATGTTTATTTTCTTGATTACAGGGATGATTTTACAGGTATAAACATTTCTCAAATTCCCCAAATTACACATTTAAAGCATGTTCGGTTTATTGTGTATCAATTATATCTCAACAAAGCTGTTTAAAACAGCACTCATTCTGATTTCTGGACAGCAATGGATCTACACAGCAGTACCTTCTTTGCAGTGTATGTTTCAACAATTAGAAGCTTTGAAGAACTTAGAAAATGGAAACATTTCTAACAGTAAGGACAAAGGCAGAACAGTGTTCACGTTCCCACCACTTAGAGAATAAAATCTATCACTATTACATGTATATATATAATGTGTATATATTGAAGAAGGAAGGAGAAAAGATATATAAGGGAACCAAGAGTTAGCTATTCCCCTATAACTGTTATTAAATTATGTTAAACTAGGAAAGCACTTAAGCAGAAAAGTGAACACTGCCAATCTCAAAATGTAATGCTTATTATCTTTAAAAGCATTGTTACTTTTATAATACCTGAAGTGATCTAATAATATCAGTCACTTAACCAGATCTTACAGTAAAATATCTTCATCTTAAGTACTATTATTTCCAATATTTTAATAATTTTCTCAATCCCAAAAATGTGATCTTTTGTGCTCTGATGACACTTAAATTAATAGCATAATTTTCTGGTTCTTGCAACAGATGCTTTCCATTCCGATTTTTTTTATACTTTCCTATAATACTTGAGGATAAATCCTTTAATCATCATTTTTGTCTTTATCTCTCAGGGATTCAAAAGGCTTCAATAGAATAAGGAAATATCAAGAGATTAGACTTTTTAACAAATTTAATTTTAATATTAATTGCAATATTTCTAATCAGATATCTTTAAAGATGGTAACATTTCATTCATTTGCTCTTATTTGGAAGCTTCATTGATGTTCTCAACTCTTTCTGTAGGTATCACTGTAACTAAATCTATGTAATCAAATGCTATTTTCTATTAAGTAATCCATAAAGAACATATCTCTTTGTACATTTAAGTTTATTTTGACTAGAATTGACCACTAATGGTTTAAAAGACCTACCACCATTTTTCAAGTCATGTGAAAAAGGTATCTGCCCACAAGGTCAAATGAAACATATTTACTTTGGGTGTAGCCATTACAGGATTATAGCTGTTTTAAGAAAAGACTAAAGGAGGAAGGAAACATTTGTCAAGTGTATACTGAAAATAAACAAACACTTTTAATTTGGTCCTTAGTTGTCCTATATTCTAGACCCTGGTCGGCAAACTGCAGCTCACGAGCCATATGTGGCTCTTTGGCCCCTTGAGTGTGGCTCTTCCACAAAATACCACGTGCAGGCACTACCTCGATAAGGAATGTACCTACCTATATAGTTTAGATTTTAAAAATTTGGCTCTCAAAAGAAGTTTCAATCGTTTCACTGCTGATATTTGGCTCTGTTGACTAATAAGTTTGCCGACCACTTTCTAGACCATTAAAAACAACAATAAAAATGAGGCCAATTAGGAGAGGAATCTGGGTAGATGGCTAAGTAGGAAGCACCGAGAATCTCTCTCCCCACCTACACAAAAATTGCACTAACAAAATATCTGATGTATTTATTTTAAAACTCTGGAATCTATGGAAAGATGGTACCTTTGGTCAATTTAAATTCCTAGCTTGGCAGGGGTTACCCGTCACCCAACCCCCAGACCTATGAGAGCCGTGCAAACACTCCAGACACAGCTGCACACAGCTTGTAGAGCCAGAGTGGGCACAAAGGACCCTGTAGTTCAAACATCAGGGATCTGTGTGCTGATCACTAATTGCTGCTTCTGACCTCAGAGCGGCAGACAGTTGATGCACCACCCTCACTGCCGCAAGCCTACCACAAGGGTCAACAACAAAGTCAGATTTAGTAACATTAGCAGGTAAATCACTAATGTAACTTAAGGTGGTACTGAAGGCATCTGATAAAAAAATTGTTCCATAAAAGTATTTCATGTGCTTACAGTGCAGAGGTCTCAAATCTTCTACAAAACTTCAACTTTGATAATCTCAGAAGTCATCTGAAGTTAAAATGATATATATTCCAAGTCATAACCAATTGCCCACTAAACACATCTACTTACATATACCAGAGGCATATCCAAGTCATCAAATTCCAAACAGAACTGTCTCTACACCTGTTCTTCCTGCACTATCTCACTAAAACTGCCAGCTAACCTCGGCACCCACACCAGCAGCACTGGGAGTAATCCGTGAGATCTTGTGCATAAGCAATCACTAAATTCTCTCAATATAACCTGTGAAATTTTCTCAATTTCCTCTACTACCCAGCACCCATGAACCTAGAACAAACCCTGATTATTTCCTGCAAGGATGTGTACAGCAGCCTCTCGATGAGCTCCCTTCACTGCAGGCTTGCCATCCTCACTTAGAACCCTCTACACTGGCAGAGTGACCTATTTTTCTAAAAAAAAAAAAAACATGTTTTAGGCCCTGGCCGGTTGGCTCAGCATCGCCCCTGGTGGGCATGCTGGGTGGATCCTGGTCGGGCGCATGCGGGAGTCTGTCTGACTGTCTCTCCCCGTTTCCAGCTTCAGAAATAAAAAACAAAACAAAACAACAAAAAAAACATGTTTTATTGAAATCTAATTCAGAGAGGTGTGGTGTGTGCATGTGTGCGTGTGTGTGTGTGGCAGGGGTTGGGGGAAGCCATGTGAAGAATTATAATATTTCTTGGCATCTAAAGAAATCTGGGAAGACCAAAGTCAAGAAATAGCAGGCCCTGGCCAGTTGGCTCAGTGGTAGAGCATCCGCCCAGTGTGTGGAAGTCTTGGGTTTGATTCCAGGTCAGGACACAAAGGAGAGGAGACCATGTACTTCTCCGCCGCTCCACTGCCTTTCTATCTCTCTTCCCCTTCTACAACCATGGCTCAAATGGCTAGAACAGAGTTGGCCTGAGGATGGGTGCTGAGGATGGCTCCATGGCCTGCCTCAGGTGCTAAACCAGTTCAGTTGCCAAGCAAAAGAGCAGTGGCCCAGGTGGGCAGAGAATCACCCAGTAGGGGGCTTGCTGGGTAGATCCCAGGGTCCAGGCACATGCGGGGTCTCTGTCTCTGCCTCTCTGCCTCTCACTTAATAAAAAAAAAAATGAAAAGAAATCAAATAAATTTATGAAATTGTAGATGTAAGTTGTGCTATCATAGAGTCCTTTCCTCACCTTAACCCTATTATAGCCAAAAACAAAACCAAACAAAAAACACTTTGAGAAATGCTACTATAAAACAAGATTCTGACCATGTGACCCTTCTTCCATATAATCCCAACACTTTGAGGATAAAGGCCAAGCTCATTAGTATAGCAGACCCAGCCTAACTCTAGCAAAAGCTCCCGTCCATAGAGTACCAAATGATGTGCAATTCATGCATTATCTCCTAGGATTTCATACCTTTGTTCTTTGGCTAAACCAGTTCTCTCTTCCCAATCCTAACTTCTCATTCCTTATGACTCACTGAGCTTAAGTAATACCCTATCCAGAAAACTTGCCTGACCACATCAATTCAGAGTATATGCCTCTCTTCTGCCTTATCAAAACAGCCCATCATCACTCAACACATTTTACTGAAATTACCTTTTTAAATCCCTCTCCTTATCAGACTAAGGGTGACTCAGGAAAACCCAGTTTAGAGTATTAAAACCTGCCTAATTCACCGTAATATTCTCAGGATCCTGCTCCATACATAGTATATAAAAAATGCTGCATTTATTGTTTCCTACTGAAAGCTATTGCCTCTTTTCTGTTTATGTACTTTCACAAGTTTTTACAGAAGACTTGACCATGACAGCTATACAATTTTATCTAATAAAGCACTAAAATTAGGATATAAATTCTCTAGTAAACCTTTGTGAGTCAGTTCCCTTACTTATCTTACCTTAAGTTCTGTGAATGTCCAAAGAACCCTGAACTTCCCACACTAACTCCCACCAAATTACACAAGGGGGTGGGAAAATATTTAAATCAGAGGATTTAATTCTTTTGTCACTTGCCTCTAGTTGAAAATGTGAAACTCCACTCATATTTAGCACACTTATTTAAAATTTCAATACTTCTCTTAAACTAGAAGCTATTAGTGAAAGCTATGAAAAACAATTTACACATTCATCAGAATTCAAACAAAGTAAAAACTACACATTTAAGATTAAGAGTTAAAGCTACTAGGTAAGGAAGGTAGGTAGATTAAATACAAACATCTAATTTTACTCTCTCCTCAAAACTCACTATCACTAGAACTATGTTGCTTTTTGCCCTTTCCAAAGGATCAATTGATATAAAATACATCACAACCTAAACTGGGTTTATTTCAAGAATGCAAGATTGGTTTATTAGGAAATCAAACAATATAATTTACTACATTAACAAATTAAAGAGGAAAAATTATTTGATCATCTTGACATAGAGAATATGTTTGATAAAAATTCAACTTTCATTCATAAACTCTTGGCAAACTAGAAATAGAAATAAAAATAAATTCCATTAATTTTGAATAAAGTATTTCAGTACAAGAAATACATGGCTAAAATATAACTAACTTTGAGATCAGGAATCTATATAAATGTAGAGATAATCAGTTCCTAGTCTGTGAACATATCAGTTCTTAACTTGGTGGACAAATAAAAATGCAATTATTACTAAAAACTTAAATGAATCTAAGGATTACCTAGAAAAATAAATACATGGCATTACTAACATTTTAAAAGCTAAACTACTTTGGTGAGTGATAAGTACAATTTCAAAACTACTCACTGAAAACCCAATTCTAAATGAAGACTTAGGTGATTTTTATATATTCTTAACTTTGCTTGTTTCCTCTCTCTCTCTCTCTCTCTCTCTGATCAATGAAGGGTATTTTTAAAATAAATGTTACTGAATAAAAGGGCAACAATAGATTCCTGACTTCAATAGGTCAAATTGCTACTTTTAATGCCATATCACAAAATCTCAATAATACATTAAATTTCTTTATTTTGATCAATGTGATGTCTTTTTATCTGTACCATTTTGGCAACAAGAAGAGTACCAAGAAGACAAAAGCATATTTAATTAACCAACTTAAGAGTGAACAAAAATCTAGTACTATGAGTTCTCCAACAAAGACAGCAAAGAGAAAACTGGTAAGAAAGAGAATCCAGTAGGCCAGAAAAGGAGAACTTTCCCAGGATTCTTTATAGTGGAGATTGAGGGTTTTTTTCCTCTGACATTGTTTGTTTTAAACCAAATTTATTTTTCTTTTCCTATTTTTTTTAAGAGAAGGAGATGCAGAGAGACAGACTCCCTTAATGTGCCCCAACCAGGATCTACCCAGCTAGCCTACTTGGGCAATGCTCTGCCCATCTGGGCACTGCTCTGATGCTCAGCAACCAAGCTCTTCTTAGCGCCTTAGGCAGAGGCCATGGAGCCATCCTCAGCGCCCTGGGACAACTCACTCCAATCAACCCATGGCTGCAGGAGGGAGAGAAAGAGAGAGAGAGGGTAGAGAAGCAGATGGGTGCTTCTTCTGTGTGCCCTGACTGGGACTCAAACCCAGGACATCAACATGCCAGGCCGATACTCTACCAGTGAGCTAACCGGCCAGGGGCCAAGTTTATTTTTCTTAACATCTCTGCAAAAGAGAAAAAGTTAATTATTCCACATACACATGAACTGAGGTAAAGGGAAGTAGTGTGATTAGTTTGAAATGATACAATTAAGTCAACAGCTAAAATGTAAACAGAACCTAGGATACCCAACTGCTACTCTATGCTCTAACTAATGGATCATGCTCCCTGCTATGTAATAGGACTGTTTTCTTTAATTACAAATTCTTAATTCACCATCAGATTATTAGCCAGTGGCTTTATCATTAGTTTTGCTCTTCTTGTATTCATGGCATTATTCCAAGAATATGAGATTTCCATGTTAAAAATATAAAGACCACTGCTCACTGTATTATACCAAATCTGAAAATTCCAACCGCCTTGCCAAGAATACTTCACCAGCCTGCACTTAATTGCACATTTATAGGTAGAACTGCAATTTTAACTTCCATTTTGGGTTGGTCAGCAACCTGGAGAAAATGAATTTTTTTTTTTATAGAATCATTAATATCAGTGCACTTAAAATCTTACATTTGGGAATTTTATAGTCTTATTAGTCAATACTATTTACAATGTATGACCGTATGACCTGTATGTAAAAGTCCAAAAGATAACAGATTGCTAAAGATACATTTTGGAGCATATGTCAGGCTGGGAAGCAGATAAAAATGGCATGCTCTGACATTCTGTACTAAAATCTATGAGACAAAATTGAATGGAGTAAACAAAGTAAATATCTGAGAAGAGGTACACAGTCACTTGTCTTTGAGAAGCACTTTGTGTTTCTTTGGCACATATCACAGCAGCAGTGGTAGCAGCAGCCTTGCCCTTGGTGCTGATTTCTTGCTACTCTAAATGTCTCCTCTGAGCCAGAATACACTGGCTGTTGCTGATCATGCTGTGAGACACCTGCACTGGCTACTAGGCTTGTCATGACGCACAAAACCCTACCATCTTCAGCTTGACATTGTGCAAGTTATAATTATTCATCCAAATGAATATGTCAGAGCAGCAGCAGCAGACCTCTCATCAGAGCAAAAGAAAAATACATCAAAACATTATCAACCCAGCAGGAAGACAGGGACCATAAGGAAAATTACCCATTTTTAATATGGATGCCACAAAGCCATGTCTATTATTTTATAAAAAGAGAGAAAAATAAAGATCTTCCAAGTTTAAAGTTCAGAAACACTGAATCCAAAGAAAAAAATGTACAAAGGAGACAAGGAACTGTTTTTTTAAATCAATTCTCTGGAACCTATTAACAGTCTCTACTAGACTACAATAGTAACATTTATTTTGCTTAAGAGCCACGACTATATAAAACTGTTTTAAAAAATCACAAGTAAAACTGTTTCCAACAAGTCAATGAAAAAAGGTCAAAAACAGCAAAGAAGTCTAATATTGCATCTTACTTTCAAAACACATTGCCAACACTCATATCATGTCTAAAAGACTCAAAAGTAATATAGCTGGTAACATCACCAAAATACCTATGATGTACAGCTAGACTTTAAAAGAAGAGGTAAATAGTATATCTTGAAAACTTTCTAAAGTTCAGAGGCATGCATAAAAGAAAAACTGAAATCAACCTCCAATCTCTACAAACGAAGATGGCACATCCAAATTCAATGAGTATACACAAAATAGGCAAATGTAAATACAGATTCCTATCTCCTAAATACTTAAATATGAAAAAAGTACAACTTTTAGAACAAACTATAGAATATACTTTCAGAACAAAATAAGCAAGATTTTTTTAATTCAAGACAAAATAGGAGAAATCAGAAGGAAGAAACTGATAAGTGTGACCACATTGCAAGTTAAACTTCTGATTAACAAACTATATCATATACAAAGGTAAAAGCATGCCACGGGGAGAAGAAACTTAACTCCCAAACTAATCAACTAAATTCATAGCCAAAATATATAAGAAATGCTTATAATAAAAGAAAATATTCAAATAGGCTAAGATGATATAGTATATACAATAATAATGATTTATTATCCTTGTTAAGAATAAAGGTCAGACTAAAATCAGACTAGTAACTGGAAGGGATTTGGGAAAGTAGGAATTACTATGCATTGCTGGGTAGGAGAAGAAACTTATACAACCATTTTGGGAAGGCAATCGGCCATGTTTAGTAATCTCAAAGAGGTACATTTCCCTACATTCCTCCATTTTCACTTCCAGGCCTAACCCACACTAAAAGCCTCACAGGTGTACAAAGAAACATGTTAGGATGGTCACTGCAGCAAGAAATTTGGTAAGAAAATTGTGAACAACCTTATCAGTAGGGCAACAGATAAATTAACTGGTAGATTCATACAGTGGAATGATATAAAGCATTTAAAATAAATGTACTACTACACAGAAACAATGTTGTAGGAAAAAAAGACTGCAAATGTTATAGAATATGTAGAAAATGTAGAAAAAATATGCATACATAGCATACACATCAATTTCAGAGAAGTGGTTAACTCTAGAAAGGAAGAGGAGGATAGAAAGAGGAAAGGAGAGAGGGGGAAAAGGGGTAAGTCATAGTTGTTCCAAAAACATTTATTCCTAAGAGAGAAACACAAATAAAGAAAAATATATCTGAAGCAAATGAGACAAAATTTAACATCTGTCAAATCTGAGTTATGGAAAAAAGGTGTCCAAAATTTTATCTTTATTTTGCTCAGAACTTTAGTTTATGCAATAACTTAAAAAATAATTTGTGACATTCCAGTTACTGCTAATTCATTCTATTTTCTTGGAACTGTTACAAAACAGAAAACTTGTATGACCCAATTTGAATTAATATTATAAACACTTACTCCATACTTATATATGCAAAGCACTTGAGCTAGTGTTAAGTAGGGATACAAACATTGTTTTTAATTTCACCAAAGATATTCTAGCTTAGTAGAGTCACAAATTAATTTTGCTAAGTGGCAGAATAAGGTAAGTGCATTTTTCTGTAGAGATGCAAACTTTTTTTCACAGAGTCAAGTCTGGGGAAAACTTGTATGGTTATTGACATTTAAAAAAAACTTCAAAACATTTAAAAAGTATTCTTCAACCTTGGGTTTTATATATATTAAAGTAGAATTTAGAGATAGCATATCTAGAAAGAATAATACAATCAAGATACAATGTTATCTCATCTCATAGAAATCAAAGATAAAACTTAGAGCCAAATAAACAATATATATTTAAACACACACACACACACACACACACACACACACATACAAACGGAATACAAATTTTATATAATTCCAATTCTTAAAATAAATAAACACAGTGTTCTTATATATTTATAATATATAACAGAATATCAAAAGCAAATCTATGATTTTTCCTCTCCTTTAGTTTGCTTTTTTCTCAATTTCCATCGAAAGGAGGAAGACTTTTTTTTTAAAGAAGAAAATGATAAAAATAACTTTTGAATATATAGGTATAATAAAATGACATTTAAACCGTCACAAGGCTATTTAAATCCTGTTAGGTGAAAAAACTACCTTCATATATGGGACATTTTATATATAATATTTATAATATAAAATATAAGCATAAATTTTCACTTTAACCTATCAAAATTTCAAAAAGATAGGTAGCCTGTATTTAGAAAATATTTGTAAAATGCCACTAGAATTATTTTTCTCTTTTCATAAGAAATGTTCTTTCCATTTGCTTTCAGATAACACAATTTACCTGTGAAAAAAGGACCATGTCCATCAACACTAGATTGTGCTTTGAACCTAACTGCTATTATTTTGCCAGATCTTTAGAAATCATATACTTACTGTGATTACTGTACTACTGATAACCATATCACCTCATACTATATAATGTTTCAGTTTATAATGTGCTTCTAAATACATTATCTTGTTAGCTATCACCAATGTACTGAGAAATTCAATTGACAGAAACAGGAGAAAGAATTTCCTATATTCTTCATTCAAAATAAAAAGCACATAGAAAAAGAAAATTGAGAGTCCAAGTCAAGGATAAATGAAGGAAAAACTTTAAAACAATAAAAACTGAGCTGAAATGGCAAGGTTTATATTTCTAGTCATAACTCATTCTCTTTGAAAAAAGATTCACTGGTATTATGTCATCAATGTTAAAAGTTTAAGCAATCTGAAAAATTTCACCCAATTTTCCACTTACTGCTCAATGCTTTATACAGTCCTTTAGAAATTAAATTTAAAGCAAATTTTCTGTCAACAGAGCTTCTTAGTGTTTTCTAAACTGAAGTATAAAGATCTAAAGGCTGGATGGTGTGTTTACATGTGTGCAGAGAAAAAAATGAACATTTCTAGGAAATATGAAAGAAGCACTCTAGAAGTCCTGTTTATAAATAAGTACTTAAAGCGAAATAAAAATCACTTTCTAACCTAGAGTGGCCATTTATGAGTAAATAGAATTGTTTTTAGCTATTTAAATTTAGGAATGTACCTGTGGTGTCCAGGAGACAGAAAATGAAACAGGAAAATCCACCAGACAATCTGGTGGTTCTGCAGGGTACTAGGAAAAAGCAGAAAATTCAGTTATTTTTGCTTCTGTGACAATTCCTGACAATTTCACAGGTATTTTAGAAAAACTTAAATATATAAGAAAAAGTATTATATATACAAGTGTATTATATATAAATTTTTTGATTCTACTGTTATAGAAATGTCAAGAACTGATGAATAATCAAGTTATGCTCAGGAGGTACAAAGTTTGGTGATTTGGGGGGTAACAATGCAATTAGTTTTGAGCAAAGAGGAATAAATTAAGTCAGTGTTAGGTCAGCTGCTAATGTTATTTGAGGGTTAAACCACACTGGACCTCAGTTTCTTATCTTTAAAATGAGAGACAAACTAATATTAATTTCCTTTCAGTCTAAAATTTAATCTCAAATAGCCTCAGTTACTATTTAAAGAAGCAGTATCAGAATCAAGAAATGCACAGAAATACAATTATCAATTATAAAAGATATTTTATTCAATTAAATAATTACTTTTAGTAAGATAATAAAAAGAAACAATAAAATGCCTTTTGACTTATTAATGAAAAACAAAAGTAAGAGTTTTAAGTCAGAAAAAAATTTCATTGTTAACAGAAAATTAAAATTTTTAAGTTTTATATAAAAATGATAGTCATTAGGAAAAATCAGGTTTCTAAATTAAAAAAGAAAAAATATATAGTTTTTCTTAATCAAATTTGTTATTAGAAAATTATACTACGATTTCTCTAAAATGCAATTCTATATTTTTCAAAGTCACATATAATTTTTAAAAACACTCATTTCTTCCCATTAAAAAGCTAAACTTACCAAAAGAAAATTAGTTTTAGGAAAACTCTTTTCTCTCATTTGACAGAATGTTTAAGTTTTAGACTCATTTATTTCAGTTTATTTTTCACTACTTTGCTGAATATAGCAAAAAGGGACAAAAGTTATCACTACAATATCTACAAAATATCAGCACACTGAAGTGAAGGCTCTGAAATGTATTAATCTTTACTTACAATGATCTGTTGGTTGAAAAGAAACTTATCGCAGACTCGGACTAATGGTATCTGGCTCTGCAGAACTGATAACACATAGGCAAATATACAGGAAACCATAGAAAAATATAATAATGCTCCGATTTGGAGGGAAAATGAAAAAAGGCTAGGTTGAAATTAAGGAGGGAGCTCTATTTAAGACAATTAAAATATCATGATGTATTTAAGTGTGTACCTGCTATAACCACTGTAAAACAATTTGTATGCCATTTTTTGTAAGTCATGTGATTATCTAAAAGTAGATAATCTCTCTCTGCAGGTAGAGACTTGAGATTTCTCTGGTTTTCAGCTCTGCTGACTAATTTGTGTAATCTCAGACAAGTCAGTAAATTTCTGTATTATAAATAAAAATGATAAAACTCAATTGAAGGGATTATAATATCTTTTTGTGCTCTAAAATGCTAAGATTCCTTAAAGCAAATAATGCACACTTGAAACTTCCATAGGTCAAAAATTAAATATTTAGTTTTGCTTTGATTTACTGCCATTCATCTCCCACTGATGCAGACAATGAGTAATATCAACTTTCTAACTTACAACAATCACCAAGTCTGAGTATGAGTATGAAGTTAATGAAATGCTTACAGTACTTAGAGTAGAAAAACAAGTAAAGTACCTATGACTTTGGAAGTTATTATGTTAAACATACAACTCATTATGTTAAAAGAATATAATTTTATATTTAAGTAGGACTCTGTACAGTAAAAGGTACATATATACTGACATAGGAAGGGATCTAATAGTTGAACAAAAAAGCAGGTTATAATAAATATAATATGAGTCCATAAACATGAAATTATATCTAGGCTTTTGGAAATCTGGTGAATTTTCTTCGAGGCTTTCCAAAATAAAATTTTTAAAGTATCACGTGTATAGTTTTTTAGAAGCAGCTAGCACTTCTTTACATTGAAAACATTCAAAGAGGTCACTTCACAAAGTATTTCCTGACCACAATTCATATACATACATGAATATGGGATAGTTTGAGATAAACACCTTTTAAATGTCTTTTCTGTGTAATTATGCAAACATAAAAACATAAATTAGACTGACCTATAGATAGGTGGCTTTACGGTATATCTATTATAAGTTAAATGCACATATATAGTATGTGTTAATTAAATTCACATTTGAGATCAATTTTATTTCTTTAATAAATTTTATACAACTGCATAGAACCTAAAAAGCACAAATTTATATACTTGTGGATAATTTAACATGAATTATGAAGTAGTATCCCAGATAATTTTCAAAATCATTTGTGCTTTGTAGTACTAACTACAACATCGGTAACTAAAAGTAACATTGTAAAATAACTACCAAAATACAGACAGTTTTGAGTAAGCAGCACAGTTATATATAAAAGCTCCAGAGACTACCTGCCCAAAGATTTACTTTAGAAGTACAATTGACAGCAATAAGAGCTGCACATAAGGGAATATTAATAGAAAAATAAGTATAATAATTATTTTAATTAAAATATAGTTTTAAAAATCTCAACTAAAACAATTCAGTCAAATGCACAACTATAAAATAATTATAAAAGTGTAAATTTTGTCACATCCAATATATTTAGACTGTATATTACATAATTCTAAGAAAAATGTTAACCCCAACTATTCTGTGATGTAACTATTAAAGAGGTAAGGCTCCCTCACAAGTGAATACATACAAATTGCAAATTATCAAAATGGTCGTCAGAGACAGAGTGCCCAGACCTCTGATACACATATGTGATTTGTTTCTCAAGAAGCCTGATCCTAGCCAAAGCTGAGCAAGCCCTAGGCTAGTTCTTTCTTCAAAGAAAGATAATAACTCCATTCCACAGTTCAGGATATACTGTAAGTATTGCATAAAAATACACTTATAAAAACAATAAAATTGAACTGTTTCCCTTACCATATTTCTTGATTTATACATTTATTTTTAATAGAGGATGTCCAGTCAAAATTGGTATTGTTTTCTTTGTAAGTCTTTAGGGACAGTGAGTACAGGGGCACAACTGGAAATACCGGTATGTATTTCAGAATCAAAATACTAAAACTAATTTATTTCTTTACAACATATAAAAAAAAAGTTTGTGTATTTACAAAATAAGCCTGTTTTAAGATTTGTTAAAAAAAAATCAGCTTGACCCTTTAAAATTTAGTTTGGATTAAGATTTGCATTATGTACTCTTAACACAGTTTCAGCTATCACTACTTTTAACTGACAATCCCAGATCCAAATATTCCTAGAAAAGAAATTATCACATCTACAAGAGAACGTGGGGTGGGTCTGCTTCAACGAAAACTGAACTAAATGGACAATGAAAGACTCTAGTCAATCACACCAATGTAATATTCATTCAGGTCCACCCTTTTAAAAAAGAAAAAAATATCTTTTTCCCAATTCCTTCCCAACTGACACTTGAAAATATTCTCCACCTTGTAAAGACGTAAGAAAAGCCAACAGAGTGGTAGCTATATCTTCCCTCATAATACTACCAATAACATCCTAACTGCAATTAATAATAAAATCTTATAGGTATAGATACAGACAGTGTACACTTAAAGCATTATCTCCTCAGTCATTAGAAATGCTTGCAAAATTTAGGCTATTACAACAGAATCAAGACAGGATGTACTTAAAATCTTTCATTTTGGTCTTCATAGCAGCAAAGCAACTTTTATCAATATACAAATTATAAACAATTAAAGCTTTGAGGAATATGACAGGACCCTTGCCACTGGCTGTCTGTGACCTTTGAAGGAATAAAGACAGTTTTCTCCCTGGCCTTAAAAAAATGTACACCTCTAAAAATTAAAAGGGAAAATAAACATTTTAAAATTTTAACCAAAATATCCATGTAACTCTTTTTACAAATAGGATTTCTAGCCCACTAATTTTTATAACACTTATCACAAGTCTTAAAATTACACTTAAATATTTTGTGTGTGAGAAAAAGAGAGAATGAGTAATTTCTCAACTTGTCTGACATATAAGATATGGCACTATAAGGTATCCACTTTTCTGTGTCACCCCGTACAGCTTTATATATTAATTCTCTCTCATGGAAAGCTTAAATGCCAGGCACATTTTTAAAAAGGACAAACACAATTGATCTTTTCATCACTAGAGTCTTCTGAAATAGAGTTGATTGATGACTCCTGGGAACAATAAAAAAAAAAAAAAAAAGATGTCCTGGTTTTCTCAAATTCTAATGTTTCCCTTGTGATTATGAAACAAATGATTAATATGCTGGACTTGTTTATTCTACTTATTTCTAAAAATTTACAATCTAAACTAAAAAATAAAGATGAAACAGGTATGTTTTGTGCCAATAAATTAATGAGTAGTTATAGACCACTACTAGCCTATTCCTGTAAGTAGAGGCATAACCTTGACAAATTCTTAAAATAACAGAAAAAGAATTCAGCCAAAAAAATACAAACAATAAAAAATAAAAAATATGTATCTGTGTGTGTCTGTGTTGGCGGGGGGGGAGGGCAGAGTGGGTCAGACATAAGAACTACAAAGGTAATGCACAGTTAGCACTGACGACAAAGACCTTCTAGTAGAACTTTACTGGGGACAGTGGAAACTTCCAACTCTTTTCTATATTGGAGGATACAAAAATAACATTTTGCTACTGTGAGGCTGCTGAATCTTATTGCAATATTTCTTTTTTATGAAGTCTATCTTTTGATCAAATTTGAACTAAAATAGTGACATGAAATTATATCTAGGCTTTTGGAAATCTGCTGAATTTTCTTGAGGCTTTCCAAAATAAAATTTTTAAAGTATCATGTGTATATTTTTTTAGAAGCAGCTAGCACTTCTTTACATTGAAAACATTCAAAGAGGTCACTTCACAAAGTATTTCCTGACCACAATAACAGGTTAAGGAAGCACATACCTTTGCCTTCAACTTGAGAGTGATTAGATGCTCTCTACCAGAAGCATCTTCAGCTTTTAACTTGATGGTACTGAAGCAAGAATCCACATACACAAGTCTGGTGAGCAGAAAAGAATAAAAAATGATCACATGTGGGAGGGCAGGACTGGGGGGAGGACAGGACTGGGGGGAGGGGGCGGAGGATGGTAGCATTTGAAATGAAAATATTTGCTACATTCCTATTAATCCATTACAAATATTAATCAGAGGGATTTCTGCATGCTAGCCCTTTATGCTGCTGTATAGATTTATTGCTGTTAATACACCAGCCTAGTGCTTAATGCAGTCATAGATCTTGGGATTATTTACTATGTGTGTCAAGGCTCATGCTGTGGTCAGTGAGCACTATGTTTTGGTTTTCCATCACTGGAACCTTTGGCACACACAGCATGTTCCTGTCAGCCTCTACTTATGTACACATTAAACTTCCTGTCATATTCTTTGATCCATTTCTGTGGTTTCATGCAGTATGAGACTTTTATGCTTCCTTTATTTGTTTCCTCCTCGATGAACTTTTCTTTATTATCAATAATGTTACTGTACAAAAATCTGGCTGATATTAGTTCATATACTCAAATTGATCCTCCAAGGAAAATGTTGTATAAGCACAGGTACAGCCTGGTCTCCTAACAATAAATTTTCTTTTTGTGCGATATATAGCTTCTGACACTTAACCTGCACATGCATTCAAGATGACTAATATTTTAAACATATAGCACAAGCACAGTTGTTTTGGCTTTAACTTGCTCTTAATGCATGAATTTTCTACAATGGAAACCAATACCCTTTGAAATATATCATTCTGTAAAACTATGGTCCCTTGAGTAGCATAAGCTACTGACAAAAATGTTCAAATTTAGTAGTATATTTACTAGTGAACTGGGCATGTGGATATTTTTGACATTTTTACAATACCATTCTCTTGTAAAGATAAAAAGTAGCCTAAGAGTATTGCACAACTTATCACCCAGACTGATGGTAAGACCATTAGAGTTCAGAACTGACATTGGCCTCCTAACCCAGGAAACATTTTTTTAATATTACTATATGCTGTTTAGTCACTGTCCAGGTATAATGGTAAAAGTGGGTCAATTTAAAAAAATGCTAGGCAATAAAGTTGTGGAACACTGTAATGAAAAATAGACCTAAAACTGAAAAAGACACATCTTTAACAAAAGACTAAAAGATAAAATAATCTTTATCAACAGAAAGAATGTTTATCATAATCTATAAAAAGCCTAGAGTCTTAAAAAACAAAAGTTATTCTAGAAAATTATTTTTAGAAATATCAATGATTTTATATATAAACATTTAATCATTAATTACTTTCAGCTATATCTATAAGCATCTCAAGGCTCCCTCCCCCCAAAAAATTACAATATGAGACTATCATATTTTATCAATACAACTCTCAGATTCAGATATGGACACCTGTTTGAAAACATCAACATTTCAGGTTAAAGATGCTAATATAAGCACAAGCATTTATATCCTCTCTCTACTCACTTAAAAAAAAATAACAAGGTATAAATAAACCCACAGTTACAAAAAGAACAAGAAAGAAATATACACTAAAGCAAATTTTCAACAAATTCTATAAAATAAAAATAGAAATAAAAAGTGGTTTGAAAAACACTGGCTGACAAAACATTAGAGGCAGAAAAAGAAGGTGCCAGGAGAGAGATAACTGGGAAAAAAAAAGAATAGAAAGAAAGAGTATTAAATAGAGGGTGTGACATATCATATATGGAGAGAAATTAAAGGAATATTTTTTAAAAATATAAAAAACCAAACAGGGAAGAGGAAATTTTAAACTAAATTATAAACAATAAAGCTATGTTAAAAAATTAAAAATATTTATAGTCATAAAAAGTTAAAATGCTTACAATTACAATTTTTTTAAATCCAGCAATAAACAAAGCTAAGAGAATTATAGCTACAGATACTAATGTAAATATATTTGACCACTGCAATTTAAAAGGAACGAAGGACAAAAACAGAGGTAGAAAGGGGAAGGAGATGAGGAGAAAAAATTGGGAACATTAAAATTTGTAATTGCTAATTTGAGAGTAAAAGATACACATCGTTAACTGAATATACATGAAAGAAGTTTAAGAAATATTAACCTAACAGAAGAATAAAAGAATAGAAAAGAAGGAAGAGAGTGGAGGAGCTAAATCCTTTCTAATTATAGCAGTCAGTATATAAGTCCTAAAACTGACAAGTCAAGCAATATTAAATATAGGCATATTATTTTAAAATATGAAAGCTGTAAGCATGAATATTTCAGAGTGTTTGTCTCCAAGAGTAAGGTGGAGGATAAGAAATGGGATGGGAAAAGGCTGCTGCTTTTCTTCATAAGCCTTAAACAGTTTATAACCATGATGAATATGTACAAAGACAGAGCAAGAGGGTGGGGAAAGAAAAGAAACAAGTGAATCACCAATTGGTACTTCTCATACTTCACATTGCTGCTCCTCATCTGAATGCTCAAAATCATTACTGAACATCTATACAATTAGACAGAAATAAACAAAAGTTCAGATCTTTTGTTTCCAGTCACACAAACGAAAGATTATCATCTTTCCATGAAATTTAAGACATGGAGATACTATATTAGAGAAATGTCATGCTCAAAATATAGCCTTGCAGTCAAACTGGTAAGATTAATTTTGTTATATTTTAAGAAAAATAAAACAGTAAAAATAAAAAATTACAATTTCAGGTTCATCTCGGCCTGGTCTTTAAAATTAGCCATTTTACCCTTATTGATTTCTGTCTAGTTTAGTTCAGGGACAGGGAGAAATCTTATAATTATTAACACCTTGAGTACATGTGACCTAGACTGCCACATGTCCTCTAATATTTCTTCTCACCTTTTGCCTTTTGGTTATAGGATCCCTGCCTCCATGGGGCCCCAACTACAGCAAGTTTTAGCAGGGTACACTCCATCCAGCTAGCAACCCTTCCTAGCCGCCCTTGGGTATCATCATATCACTAAATTTTGGCCAATGGACAATAAACAAAAGTGATTGACATGTGTATTTTCTGGATCATTTACTAACAAAACGGTCTTCCCTCCACTGCCCCTCTCACTCTCCCTTCCTTTCGACTAGATCTGAGACAGGCTTATCTGAGCCAGCGAAGACCATGCAGACAAGAACAACTCTCTTAGTGCAGCTCTGACCACTGGCAGGCTCTGTAACAATGGAGGTATTTTATATCTGCCCTGTCCCAAACAGCGGCCACTGGCTACATGGGACTAGGAGGTCCTAAAATACAGCTAGCATGAACACTGAAATGTTAATTTAGTTTAAATAATATAAATGCCAATAGCCACATGCAGCCAGTAGCTACTATAGTGAACAGTGCAGCCACAGTAGATGGTTGAAAAACAAACCAAAAAACCTGAGTTCCTGGATGACCTTGTGGAACAGAACCACCTGTACTCACTCTTAACCATCTGCCTACTTCTGAAGAATCAATGAGAGGTGAAAATCTTGTTGAAACACGGAGGATTTAGGATTTTCTTTATTAAAAGCAGCTTAGCCAGTAACCTAACCAAAAGAACATATTTCTATCTACTTACAGTAGGAAAGAATATCTCAGTGTTTGGTCAATAAAAGAGATATCAAAGGGGGAAAATCAGTAATAAGCTCTTACAATTAATATAAAAATGAGTCTTAAAAAAGCCTATTTAAAATGTTCTGCTTTATTGTTATGGTGGTTATCTTGATTTAAATAATGTAGAATAAATAAATTTTACTCATTCAAATAAGATAAATCATTTAAATAATAAATTTAGAAAACTTTTCATCATTGGAAAGTTCAAAACTTTTTAAAGTAATACAATCACATTTAAAATTTATATCTAGAAGGAGTTTGGGTATTATTACTTAGCTACACATATTCATAATTGACTAAAAATGAAAAAACAAATATAAAATCTAAAGAAAGTTGTAAAGCCAGTAGCCATGGCTACCATCATAGCCGCCTGGCCCATGCAGGTTCGCATTAGATTCGGACAGACAGTAATGAAACAACAGAGCCAAGAACTGGTGGGCCATCCTCTTTATTCCTGCTTGCACCCAGCAGGCAAGAAATACACACAGTGGGAAAACACTTCCCTTTCCACTCAGGGCTCCCAAAGCCATTGACTTATCCAGTTTCCTAGAATCAAAGTTTTTCACCTCACCAGCCTTATTCACCTCTGTTCCCCATCTCCTTCTCCTGCACAAACTCTACACAATCTGGCTTCTCCTTCAGCACTCCGCCATCTTGGCTGCTTCTCCTCTCCTCCAAATGGCCTTTCTCTGCTCTCCTCCAGCATAGGCTCCTCTGCCCCATTTTATATTGTAGAAATCAAAACCTTTAATCTAATATACAAACAAGGAAGTCTCTGATACAAAGTCACTTATATCTGAGGCATATGAGATTCCTCATGAGAGTGTACCACCCCACATCATGCAACAGTCAAGGGTGTGGGGAAAAGCTTAGTCTTAAAACTAAGCCTTAGGCTATAACAACCCAGCCTGCTTACAGCCTGTCCCCCACACAAACTATAAGTGAGCAAACATATATATGATATTTACAAACTTATTTGACCAACAAAAGTATATTTTTATTACTTTAAATTTATCATTTGCTGCATTTCTTTGTAAGTCTGCTTGTGATAACTAAAACGGCACTAAACTTGACAGTTAAGTTTTATAAACACAAAAGGGATATGAATACCTCAGCTTCAGGGGGGTTTCTGTTCCTGTTAATAGCTAAATGTGCCTGACCTGTGGTGGCGCAGTGGATAAAGCATCAACCTGGAAATGCTGAGGTCGCTGGTTCGAAACCCGGGCTTGCCTGGTCGAGGCACATATGGGAGTTGATGCTTTCAGCTCCTCCCCCCTTCTCTCTCTCTCTGTCTCTTTCTCCTCTCTCTGTCTCTCTCCCTCTCTCTCTCTCCTCTCTAAAAATGAATAAATAAAAATAAAAAATAAATGGATAAAGACTAAAATAATGCAAAGAAGAATTTAAAAAAAAAAAAAAAAAAAGCTAAATGTTATCAAGTCAGAACAGCAAAAGGAATGTGTTTTATCTCTTGAAATGCTGTACCCATTTTGACCAACAACCTAAGTTACATAGCTTTTCTTTAAATATCTAGATATATTTATATAGTAATAACATCAAAAGGCAGACTGAAAATCTAAATGATTTAATAAAGTATCAAAGCTTCCATTTTTAACACTACTCTCAAGTTTAAGCATTAAACTCCATACCTAGATTTCAAAAAAACAACCTCCATCACTAATTGGTGACTTTACTTCCTGTTTGTGCAACCTATCCTGCCTTCTAGACCAGATTAATCTTCCTAAATATCTTTATGTTCTTTTCTTCTTTAGATTTTATATATAGATTTTGAGAGAAGAGGGAGAGAGAGAAAGGGGGAGGGGGGAAAAGCAGAAAGCATCAATTCATAGCAGTTGCTTCTTGTATGTGCCCTGATCAGGCAAGCCCAGGAATTCAAACCAGTGACCTCAGCATCCCAGGTCAATGCTTTATCCACTGCGACACCACAGGTCAGGCCCTAAATATCTTTTTAATTATATCAATTCCTTTCTTAAAAGCATCCAATAAGTCTCCCTCACTAGCGTATAAAAAATCCTTAGTTTAGCAGTCAAGAGCCTTCAGTCTGGCCCTGATATAAGCAACTGATTTACTCCAAAATTCAAAAATGAATTGTACATTTCCATCCTTATAGCCTTGCCTCCACCAATCCCTCTCCTTTCAAGGCTTTCTATATTCCTCCTAAGCTTATTTCAAAACCCACACCCTCTAAGAGCCTTCCTAAATTATCTGTAGCCCAAAAGGAACTCCCCTTTCCTGAAAATCTCAACACTGCTCCCTTTCATTTAAGGTTTTGCTTTCTTATAAAGAATATAACAGTTTTTTACTTCTATACATGTGTCAATGCTCTACATATTAAACAAACTTAGAGAAGCTCCTGTCAGACTGGTTCATATTTATTGCTTCACATGTATATTTTAAACAACTGAATGCAAATTCTGTTTAAATCATATACTAACAACACATTCGCGTTTCCAATTTAAAAAGACATTTTTTTCACTATCAGATAATTTATAGTTATTCAGTAATTTAGATATATGTGTGTAGAAATAAACACTTCATAAAAATACATATATAGTCTGACATTTTTGGGTGAACTAGTGTCTCAACAACTTTATACCTACTTTATACACAGACTGAGTCACATAACGTTTTTTTCAATACTTACTATTAAGTATTATTAGGCCCTCATCAATAAGTCAACAAACAATTGCTGGCGAGGATGGAATAAAAAGGGAACCCTTATGCACTCCTGGTGGGAATGCAGATTGGTGCAGCCACTGTGGGAAAGCAGTATAATGTTACCTCAAAAAATTAAAAATGGAACTGCCATATGACCAAGTGATCCCAGTGCTAGGAATTTATACAAAAAAAACCCAAACACTAAGTTGAAAGAAAATATGCATCTCTATGTTCACTGCAGCATTATTTACACTAGCCAAGATTTGGGAGCAGCCCGAGTGTCCATCAGTATATAAGTAGGAAAGAAAAGTGTGGTGCATTTACACAATGGAATACTACTCGGCCATAAAAAAGAACATCTTATATTTGTGACAGCATAGATGGACCTGGAGAGCTTTATGCTAAGTGAAATAATCCAGTCAGAGAAAGACAAGTACCATATGATTTCACTCATATGTAGAATCTAATGAACTAACAAGCAAATCAGAGACAGACTCATAGAGAGCAGGCTGACAGCTGTCAAAAGGAAGGGTGGAGGGCTTTGCAGGGGGGAGACACTGAGCAAAAAAAAAAAGAAAAAACAGAGGAAAAACACTCATGGACACTGACAGCAGTGTGGTGACTGCCAGGGGAGGAAAGGTAGAGGGAGGCGGAGGAGGTATCGACGGCATGATGGTGAAGGATGGAGACTTGGTTTGGTTTGGTAAACACATATTACAGTCTACAGATGATGTGTTGTGGAACTGTCCACGTGAAAGCTGTATAATTTTGTTGACCAGAGTCACTCCAATAAATTCAATTTAAAAAATAAATTAATTTGATTAGTTTCAAATGGAAATTGAAAAAAAATGTGGTTCTGGGAGGTAACATTACTTGACCAAGGTCACACTGCTGATAAGCCAGAATTAAAGCCCTTGTCTAGTTATTGGAATTAATTTAATATAAACAAGTATATCTCCCTTTGTCCCAACATGTTATATAATTCTTTGCAATGCACTGAGATTTACAGAAAATATCACCAGCAATGGCTTAAATCCGTTACTGAAATAATGGGCTTAATTAAAAATTTAACTTAATATATGTTGATATATGTTGACAATGCTCAGCAATACAACAAATTAGGTAAAACTCAGTTCTTTCCCAAGACAAAATTGAAAGGCCAAATAGCTGAATTCTACACACCCTAAATGTTGAATAACATGCTATAAAAGGATAAAACCATCAGATCACTTCCCCATTAGACCATTTAATCCCTGAATTTTCTAGGACCATGTGATTATTGAAACAAACATAAGATATCTTATAAATAAGGTAACTGTGAATGTCTTTTAAACTGGGACACTTCTGAGACTGAAGTGAGCCAGGATAAGGCATTAGTTGGGACTACCCTACATAAAGTGGGTGCAGTACTTTTAACTCCAGGACATGCACAGTACCAAACAGAAAATCCTGCTAACCCCAAGGACTCTGTTTCATTGCTATTTTACATGAGCCATTCTGTAAACAACACAAGCAGGAGGTAAGAGAAGCCCATCAAGACATACTTTTGCCTCATTCACCTTGAACCAGTATAATGCCCAAAGTTACCCAAAACTGTTCTATCACCTTCATCTCTATTCTCTGAACAACTTGCTATTTTTAGTATGCTTTTAAAGAAGTTGAAACAAGCAGAGAAATTACAACAGCAATCAAACTCAAGGTGGCTACTAATTCTCTATCATTTCTAACTTAATTTTTTATAATGCCTAACCCTATAGAATTGATTAGAAATGTCAAGTATGTAATTGAAAATGCAGCAAAGTCTTCATTACCTTAAAAAAGTTTTCTTTTATTATCAGAATTTACTATTACATTAATAAATCTACAAGATTATTATTTAGAGTGCAAGGAAAATATGGATATATATTTATGGTCTAGGAAACATTAAGATTCTGATCATCCACTTAAGTCAGTTTATCATATAAATCATTATGTGTATCATTTAAAAGGTATTTTAATAAAAAGTTAACTAGCTGCTGAGGCAGGGCCTCAAAATGTAGCAATTCCAGTTTGAGGACAGCACAATTCAGATCTCAGTTTTAGCTCTGAGTGTCACAAAACCCAGTATTATTAGTGAGCCAAGTATACCAGAGCTGATTTAAAATTTAAGACACAAAAATGAAACTGATGGGAGATTTTCTTACTCGACCAGACAGTGTTGGATAAATACTGACAAATCTTATTCTTTGGTTTCTCACAATCCAAGCAGAAAACTTCTCTTCAGCTAACTTTCTCTTTATATGTAAAGCTATGAAACAAATGATAGGGTAACAGTAGCTATATTACTAATTAACTCATACATCCTAGCCTGACCAGGAGGTAGTGCAGTGGATAAAGCGTCGGACTGGGACACAGAGGACCCAGGTTCAAAACCCTGAGGTCACTGGCTTGAGCGTGAAATCACAGACATGACCCCATGGTCGTTGGCTCAAGCCCAACGATCGCTGACTTGAACCCAAGGTTGCTGGCTTGAGCAAGGGGTCACTCGCTCTGCTGTAGCCTCCTGGTCAAGGCACATATGAGAAAGCAGTCAATGAACAATTAAGATGTCACAACAAAGAAATGATGCTTCTCACCTCTCTCTCCCTTCCTGTCTCTCCCTATCTGTCCTTCTCTGACTCTCTCTCTGTCTCTGTCAAAAAACAAACAAACAAAAAAACCTTATGCATTCTAGTCACTATAACTAGACTATCATCTTACTCAAATCTAAGCAACAGATTTTGAAACTATCTCTAAGGATGAGTTAATTTTGCATATGGCCAATTTTATCCATAGTCACACACTGAGAGTGAGACTAATACAAACTATCTCCAAGTACTTGAGGAAACTTTACGAAGGCTCCGTATTAGAGCTGCCCCAGAGCACAACTCCAGAGAGCATCATTCACACCCACAAAGCCTGAGCACTGACAAGCAGCCAGCCTTGGCTATATTCACTCAATTTATACACGAAGTTAGGAATAAAAACATGTATCTTAAAATTTATTCTGAGAATTAAAGAAGAAGTCTACCAAGTGGCTAGCACAGTCAGAGGCATACACAAAATATCATAAATGGAACTTCCCGTGTGTAATGACCTTAGCCTAAAGGGGAGACAAATATTTATATTGTGATGAAAGTTATGGTAGAGGCATTCATATTCTTACTTGTGGCTTTCATCTATTATCAAAACTAGAGCTCTGTTCCTTTTTCTGTCACATGGCAACAATGTATATAATGCAAAGTAAAAGTCAATCATTTCTATTCATCTCTAAAACCACAAAGTATTTTACATACTTGTGCTACTTCTCTTTATAACTTTGTTGCTTATGGCTCCCAAGAAATCCTATAATTATATTATATACATAGTACTTATCCATTAGAATTAAGTACTACTGTGACCATGGATTTTTTATTTTATTTTATTAAGTAAGAGGTGGGGAGGCAGAGAGACAGACTCCCACATGCGCCTCAACTGGGATCCACCCAGCAAGCCCCTACCAGGTGATGATCTGCCCATCTGGGGCCGCTGCCCCATTGCTCGGCAACCGAGCTATCTTGGCACCTGAGGCAAGGCCATGGAGCCATTCTCAGCACCTGGGGCCAACTTGCTTGAAGCATTCAAGCTATGGCAGGAAGGGGAGAGAAAGAGAAGAGGAGGAGGGGTGGAGAAGCAGATGGTCACTTCTCCTGTGTGCCCTGACTAGGAATCGAACCTGGAACATCCACACACTGTGCTGACACTCTACTGCTGAGCCAACTGGCCAGGGCCATGATTATAGATTTAAATTCTCACTCTTATACTAGATATAAGTTACAAGAGCAATATTAAGTCTTGCCTATATATCCTCACTTCCCTACATTACAGGCATTCAACAAATAATAGGTAGAAAGAAATGAATGATTCAAAAATCTCATAGTTGCCTTCTCAATGCTTCAACTAATTTTTACTGGAGTTCTCTCAAATATGTCATATCCACATTAAAAACTACCACAAACTCACTATATCAATATAACACAAATAAAACTAGAAATTTCTTCTTCCCTTCCCTAACCCTTCCTACATCCTTAACTATTTTAAAAACTAAGGTCTTTCCCTGGCCGGTTGGCTCAGTGGTAGAGCGTTGGCCTGGCGTGCGGAAGTTCCGGATTCGATTCCCAGCCAGGGCACACAGGAGAAGCACCCATCTGCTTCTCCACCCCTCCCCCTCTCCTTCCTCTCTGTCTCTCTCTTCCCCTCCTGCAGCCAGGGCTCCATTGGAGCAAAGATGGCCCGGGCGCTGGGGGTGGCTCCGTGGCCTCTGCCTCAAGCGCTAGAGTGACTCTGGTCACAACAGAGCGACGCCCAGATGGGCAGAGCATTGCCCCCTGGTGGGCGTGCCGGGTGGATCCCGGTCGGGCGCATGTGGGAGTCTGTCTGACTGCCTTCCTGTTTCCAGCTTCAGAAAAATACAAAAAAAAAATAAAAATAAATAAAAAGCTAAGGTCTTAACATTTAAGCACCTGAAAATAAGTCAAAATGATTTTTCTATATTCTATCACCTTACATCCAAAGAATGACAGGGTCCATGACATCAATGATTTGAGACAAGCCTTCATAACTTCAATGGAATTGCTATTAGTTTATCTTAATTCACTACTTTTCTTCTCTGTCTTCTTCCCTCCATTGGTATGCTTCATATTTCATTATAAAGGGTCCATCCATCCCAAATCTTATTTGGGAATGGCACCTTATCAAATAAAGCCTAATCTCATAAATTAACATTAACCAATTCTCAATATCACCATAATACTATATTTAAAATTATAGGCAACATCCATATCTGGCTAAAATGGAGTAGCTTGCTATAGACCAACACTTTCACTGAAAACAATGAGAGTAACCCGATAAAAGGAAAGAGAAAAAAAAAGTTTGAAGGCACCAAAGAATTGCTAAGGCAACCAGGACTTTAAAGGACCCAAGTTCTGAAGAAGGAGGAATAGAGGAGAGGTAAGCAAACTTTGCAGCCATTTTTCCCTTTTGCTTATTTACCAATTATGTACACAGAGCAAAAGAAATAGGATCTGGGCAAAGGATCTGAGAATTACTCTGAAGTGGAACAGCAACAAAAAACTCTAGCAGCATTTTTTGGCCATTTTTTGAAGACAGAGAAATCTAATAGAAAGTGAGATCAGAGATCTTGGCCTAATATTTTGACAGTTTTCCATCAAAACCTTTGATAAATCCATAAACTACAATGGATAAGAGGATAAGAAGCCAAGTAGAAAGCCAGTGAAAAACAGGAGGGGGTGGGGAGCTGGTCGGTTGGCTCAGAGGTAGAGTGTCAGCCTGGCGTGTAGTAGTCCCAGGTTTGATTTCCAGTCAGGGCACACAGGAGAAGTGCCCATCTGCTTATCCACCCCTCTTCCTCTCACTTCTCTCTTTCTTTCTTTCTCTCCCCACACCTTCCTGCAACCATGGCTTGATTCAAGCGAGTTGGCCCCAGGCACTGAGGATCTGAGGATGGCTTCATGGCTTCCACCTCAGGCACTAAGAAGAGCTTGGTTGCTGAGCAATGGAACAACACCCCAGATGGACAGAGCATCACTCCTTAGTGGGCTTGCCAAATGGATCCCAGTCAGGGTGCATGTGGGAGTCTGTCTCTCTGCCTCCCCTCCTCTCACTGAACAAAACAACAACAATAAAAAAGAATGGGGGCCCTGGCCGGTTGTTTCAGCGGTAGAGCGTCGGCCTGGCGTGTGGGGGACCCGGGTTCGACTCCCGGCCAGGGCACACAGGAGAAGCGCCCATTTGCTTCTCCACTCCCCCCCCCCTTCCTCTCTGTCTCTCTCTTCCCCTCCTGCAGCCAAGGCTCCATTGGAGCAAAGATGGCCGGGGCGCTGGGGATGGCTCCTTGGCCTCTGCCCCAGGCGCTAGAGTGGCTCTGGTCACGGCAGAGAGACACCCCAGAGGGGCAGAGCATCGCCCCCTGGTGGGCAGAGCGTCGCCCATGGTGGGCGTGCCGGGTGGATCCCGGCGGGCGCATGCGGGAGTCTGTCTATCTCTCCCCGTTTCCAGCTTCAGAAAAATACAAAAAAAAAAAAAAAAAAAAGAATGGGGAAGAATACTTAAAAATCTCATAATTAGAATTCAGATCCCACCAGTGAGAAAAACCCCAGTGAATATCCCTAAGCTCTCAGTGTTACCCCCAAAATCAAAGCAAATGAGAGGTAGATGGAGCACTGTGAACAAGGTCAAAAGGTACTTCCAGTTATAAAATAAGTACGTAATAGGGATCCAATGTACAGCATGGTTAAAAAAAAAACAAAATAGTTAATAACACTGTATTGTATATTTGAAATTTGCTGAGAGAAATCTTAACAGTTGTCACAAGAAAAAAATGTGTAACCATGTGTGTTTATGGATGTTAACTAGACTTATTGTGGTGATCAGTTTGTTTTATATGTATATATTATACATATAATATATATGTATACATATTATACATATGTATACATATATAATATATGTGTGTGTGTGTGTGTATAAAATGAATCATTATGTTGTATACCTGAAACTAATAAAATGTCATAAGTCAGTTATAACCCAATTAAAAATATTAATGAGAATTCTTTAGTCAGGAGCAAAATGATTCTAGACAGGAAAATAAAAGAAGGAAATGAATACTCAAAAGAAATAATGCTATATATACACACTATATATGTACAGTTACACATATTTATATAGAGAGAAAGAATAAAAACAGTAAAGTTTCTCATTTTTTTCTTATAGAATTAAAATGTGAGCTAATAAAACAATAGGCTACGGGAGGGGGAATGCATCAAGGAGGTTTGGATGCTTGCCTTATAAGGAAATTGGTAAAAGTAACAATGTATATTCTGTTATAATATGCTCTAATCTTTAAGGTAATCTCTAAAGAATCAGAAAGAATGTATAACAAGTTAATAGAAAGAAAAATATAATAAAATTTAATTAATTCAAATGAAGACAGATAAGAAAAAACAAAAAACAGGTGAGACAAATAGAAAACATATAGCTAGATGGTCAATATAAAACTAAATAGATTGGGTGACATCACAGAAAATGGCACTCAGAAGTTCGAAAAACTCTCCCCTCAGTAACAGCAACAAAAAAAATGACCAAAAAATGTCAGGGAAAAACCCAGGCAAATATGTGAGGTGATGGATAAGTTAATGCAATTGTAGGAGGTATATTAAATCATCATAACATATGCTTTAAATATAATTTTATTTGTCAATTATACCTCAATAAAAGTGAAAAAAAATTTAAAATGTTCCGTTCAGTGAAAATATGGTAATATTTTACTGTGTACATTAAATTGTTATTTTTTCCAAATTTAGTATTTTACATTATAGGTCAGTTTTTTATGATAATATCCCTTTAAGTCATAACTACAATAAGGAACAGATACTCTAATTACAACAAAACACTTTGAAAACAGGTATACAATAAATTGCTAAAATTGCAAATAAATTGAAATGTGTAAAAGAAAGGCATTTCTAAAACATGTTTTAAAATACACATACTTATCCCAACCAAGAATTCCTATCTCTTCAATAAGGCTTGAGTAGAACTGGGGAGGAGGAGGTAGTGTATGTATATCTTGTTTATTCTTTAAAGCAACTTCCTGTTTAAAAGAAAAAATCTGAATTAGCCATGAAATGCCAGACAATGAGTTGTTAGTACCTGATAAAACAACTTCATAATCTTCTTTGCGCCTGACTAAGGTGCCCATTATTATTACAGAAAATCCAAGTGAATCATTCCACTTCTCATTAAAAAAAAGAAAAAGAAAAGAAAAAGCCTGATCAGTGGTGATGCAGTATATAGAGTGTCAACATGATGCGGAGGACCCAGGTTCAAAATCCCGAGGTCGCCAGCTTGAGCGCGGTCTCATTGGGCTCAAGTGCAGGCTCATCAGCTTGAGCATGATCCCATGGTCGCTGGCTTGAGCCCAAGGTTTGCTGACTTGAGCAACAGGACACTCGCTCTACTGTAGCCCCCAGTAAAGGCACATATGAGAAAGCAGTCAATAAACAACTAAAGTGCTACAGCTACAAATTGATGTTTCTCATCTCTCTCCCTCTTACACAAAAAAAAAAAAAAAAAAGAAAAGAAAAAAAAAGAGAGATGAAAATGTTAAAAGATTACACTGAAGATCATATAAAAGTGTCAATTATACCTCCAACCTTCAGTCTTTAATATTCTCCTGACCTAGACTATTATGCCTATCAAAGATGAAATTTTTAAAAAAAAAACATACTCATCTCTGAGTCACTATCTTACTACTCTTGCGGATATAATGTTTGACTGAAAGAAACACAAACCTTAAAATTGCCGAAACTGATATATTGTATACCGTCATGAATTTGTATACTGTTACGAATCTTATAAACAAAAACCCTTCATCATCACAATAAATACTTACCTGCTAACTTCTTTCTTCATTCCATATACACCCCAGCCTGGTTAATCCAAGTGTTTTGCCATCTGGCTAGATCACAGTTCCTTTCCCTGCCAGGCTTACCTAGGATACTGTTCAGATGGTTTACGTTCCCCCGAACAAAACTAAAATTACGTATTTAGAAGCAATACAAACATCTTTAGAATTGACGAGGCTGAAAATTACCAGTTACTTGAAAGGTGCTCACCTAGACAAATATCTTATTTGGATAGTAAAAATAAATGTATCTACAAATTACATAGATGTTCATATGGTCTGGGTTATAGTAAGGTA
Source organism: Saccopteryx leptura (assembly GCF_036850995.1). Taxonomy (NCBI): domain Eukaryota; kingdom Metazoa; phylum Chordata; class Mammalia; order Chiroptera; family Emballonuridae; genus Saccopteryx; species Saccopteryx leptura. The sequence goes on along the minus strand of NC_089505.1, from coordinate 259,872,477 downwards.
TTCTGAAAACTAAAGAAATAAAACTTAAAAAGAAATCCAACACTATAAATAACATAGCCATATGGAAAGAAGCATAAAAATTATAACTTTCTAGTAAATGTAACCCTAATAAAAGGTATAAATTTTAACCCTTTAAATACGTTTAATCTATTAGTCCTTATACTTTTTTTATAACAAGAATAGGATACTATCAAATTAAGGCAACACTAAAAAGAAACAGATTTTACAAAACACTCTTTCAAAATCAGAACTATTAACTGAAATTACTTTAATAAAGTTCTAAATCTGTTTTATGATAAAAAAATTAAAATTAAAAAACTCTGTGAAAGGAGATTTGTAAAGCCCAGAATATCAATTTGGATTTGATTAAATTGTAAACTCCTAAAAGACGAAGAGTATATTGCCTTTTTTTATAAACTAAATATGTAATGTTATCCGTAAATAGCTTGATGTTCCATAAAAATAAATTCGTATTAAGATTATCCTGTCCCTAAAATATAGTAAGTCAGTACAGTTCTTGTATTTTTCTTTTTAGAGAAAGTGACAAACAGACAGGGACAAACAGACTGGAAGAGAGAGAGATGAGAAGCATCAACTTGTAGATGTAGCACTTTATTTGTTCATTGATGGCTTTCTCATGGACTCAAGCCAGTGACCTTAGGGTCATGTCTAAGATTCCATACTCAAGCCAGTGACCCCACGCTCAAGCTGGTGAGCTGGCACTCAAGCCGGATGAGTCCACACTCAAGTCACCAACCTTGGGTTTTGAACCTGGGTCCTCAGCGTCCGAGTCCAACACTCTATCCACTGCACCACTGCCTGGTCAAACTAGTTTTTGTATTTATACATATAATATTTATACAGTATACCTTTGAAATTTCTACTTTTATTCAGAAATATTAATTACTGCTTTCTATAAATATTGAAAGTAAAAAGAAACTTATATAATAAAAAAGTATTTTAAAACTAAATTTGACATTTGTGCACTCTGCCTTCTACCTTAAGTCAGACAAATTACTCCTATTCAGTACCATAACAGTAAATTACTCCTGTTCTAGAACCAGAATAGTAAAAAAGGCGAAGGCAGAGCAGTGAAGCCTTCTTCACGAAGGAGGAGGCAACAGTATGCTTAGTAGGAAGATCACAGGCTTTACAAACAGAGGTTTTAAATCCTAACCTGAACATTTCCGGGATTTGAGGCTTTAGGCAATCAATGACTTGGCCTAAAATAGGAATAAAATAACCCACAACCTCACATACTTTTTTCCAATATATGATCATTTTCCTGATTAAGTGTAAACTGAACTTCTATTTGCACAGTTATTACTAGGAAACTCCATGGGAGATTTACAAAATTCCTGAATAAATTCAGTAACTACTGATTGCATTTGGGTATGAATACTTTTATCAGTGATTATTATAGGAACCTAACCACTGACAACAAACCCCAACAAACTAGTAATTCTTTCATGTTTAGGTGTACTGTCATAAATGTGTAATAATCTCACCAGCTCTGTCCATAATTTCTTTAGAAAGCCTAAAATAGAATCTCATTTTATTCAGAATTTCAGCAACAAATGTATTAAAGAGAATACTGTGACTCAAAGATTAACTAAATGTTTTTAGTTTTGAATTAATAATTATTTCTTCAAAATTAAATGACCAATAGACCAAACATAATAATTATGTTAATACTAGAAACCAAGATTTTCACAGTAATATAAAAAAGATAAAAGCATAAAAAACAAAGCAGTAAAAACACTAAATTGCCAAATCTGGACTGGAAATATCAATACAGACTCATATTTATTCTTTCTAAAAAGTAGTTTTTCTTTGTCCACTGAAAAAGCCTAGAAGTAACTGAGTGCACACATCAGTTTACAGATTGTGGCATCCACATACCATTTCCTACAAAGAAGCCATGGCTCTTTGGAGAAATAACTGACCCCAGTTCTGGAGCAGGATGAGTAAATTAACCCGGAACAACTAGCCGCAGAAAGCCGAGCTTGGGTTGTGTCAGAACTCAGGAGCCAATGTGAAGTGGCTTATGCTGACCAAAAAAGGTACCATTTAAGCATCAAAAAGAATAACTGCAATGGATTAAAGGTAATCATATATATAAAAAAAAAACAGAAGTTCATAATACTAAAAAATCAGTAGTTCCCTTTGACATTTTCTAGGCACCAACTTATTATTCATTAAAATTCATTTCAAAAAGAAAAGAAAAAGGAGAAACAGGCACTTAACCTATCACTCCTGTAAGAGCTATACCTCAGATTGACCAAATAACAGATGAGGGGAAGTTATCTGTAGAAGATTTTCAGTTAGTAAATGTGCAAGATACAATTGTTTAAATTACCATTTGTAACCTCTAATGAAATAATGGATGTGGGCAATGCCTATCATTGAATGCTAACATCATTAGGTTACAGGCTGATGAAAAACTTTATACTTGATGTCTCTAAGCCTATTGATCAATCCTAACTTTACTAAAAGAAGAACTATCCGACACCATGTATCTCCTGATGCAGTAAGTACGGAGCATAGTGTTCTTACCAGAACAAATGGACCCAACACTGTTGAGATCTCTAGATCTAACCGCCAGATTACAAAAAAGATAGAATATGTCAAATGACACCATGAATATTTAATAAACCAAATCTAAAATGTGGGACGTTTTCTAGGATACACAATATGGTTTATTTAACAAGTAGATGGCATTAAAAAAAGAGTAGGGGGAAGAGGAGGTGCTGCTATAACTGAAGAGACTTAAGAGATATAGCAACTAAATATAATGCAAAGCCCTTATTTGCATACTGATACAAACAAAGCAGCTATAAGGAATTATCACTAACTTTGTTGGGGTTAAAATTGCCTATTTAAAGAGAGATAAAAAACACTTAGCTGTTAAAGATATACAGTGACATATTTATGAAGGAATGGACTCAATGTCCAGGTTTTCCTTTAAAACACTCCAGTTCCCTACTCCTAAAAGAACAGGGGAAGAATTGTGTTTGAGAAAATGATGAAGGTAGATCATGGACCCCATGGGTATTCACTATAGTCTCTCCTCTTTTGTTTTTGTAGAAAACTTGAATAAAAAGTTATTTTTAAAAAATACAATGTCTATAGAATATTTAATGCATAATTTAATTAACTGATTAATTACTATATGTAACTGCATGTAATGAAGCCTAACAGTTTTTCATAAATCTGCAGCTTTATACAAAATTACACACTGTATTATTTTATTTTATGTTTTGGACAGAGACAGAGACAAGAGAGGGACTGATAGAGACAGACAGACAGGAAGGGAGAGAGATGAGAAGCATCAATTCTTCATTGCAGCACTTTAGTTGTTCATTGATTGCTTCCTCATATGTGCCTTGATGGGGGGGGCTACAGCAGAGTGAGTGACCCCTTGCTCAAGCCAGCGACCTTTGGGTTCAAGGCAGCGACATGGGGTCATGTCTACGACCCCATACTCCAGGCAGCAACCCCATGCTCAAGCTGGTGAGCCCGAGCTCAAGCCAGTGACCTTGGGGTTTCAAACCTGGGTCCTTTGCATCCCAGTCTGACATTCCATCCACTGTGCCCCTGCCGGGTCAGGCTATACATTGTATTATATCTTGATATAATTTCTCTGGGCTCTGGACAGTTAGCTAAGTCGGTTAAGAGCATCATCCCCAAATGACAAGGTTGTGGGTTTGATCCCTGGTCAGGGCAAACACAGTAAGCAATCAAAGAATGCACAACTGAGTGGAACAACAAATGAATACTTCCCTTCCTCCTCCCCCTCTCTCCCTTCCTCTGTCTCTACAAATCAATAAAAATTAAGCCCTGGCTGGATAGTTGGTTGGAGCGTTGTCCCACAGCACAGAGGTTCGGGACACAGAGGAGCAACTGGACGTTCCTTTCTCTTTCTCCCTGCCTCTTTCAGAAATCATCATCATCATCATCATCATCATCTCTCTAAAGATGCTACCTTCTGACAGCATAGAACTACATTTCATTTCTTTATCTCCTGCTGAAGACTCATTTCAAGTGTACCCAGTTTATGATACAATCAAAATGGTTCTTACAGTTTTGTTCCTTGTACAATTAAAGAGAGTACCATCCATGTTCATGCACACAATAGAAGAAAACATTACATGTCTGAGAGTTCAGAAGTTTTAACTTCTTATCACGTTAGTTTTTACAGGAATTACAGAAACAATCAAAATTTACAGAATATGGCAACAGTGTTAGAAAACAAATACTTACCAAAACCATCTTCAACTCCATCAGAAAGCTCATTAGATCAGGAGAGTGCTTCAATCTCTAGATCAAAATAACATTTCAAAATAATTTTATTTGTACAAACTGAAACTGAATGTGAAAATTGTGACTGTAAAAAAAATATTAGCTATATCTATATCATAAAAGTATAAGAACTGGAGTACTGGTCATCATCCTTAAATCTACCCTGGTGAAATATATTAAATTCTGTAAGAATGTCACTTAAAACCTCACATACTTCTCTCTTCCTTCAGCACTGATTACTGTCAAGTTAAACAAATCAAGCAAACCAAATCATTTTTTTAAGTGAAGTGGGAGTGAAGAAAGTGGAAACAGGAACATAAAATATAAAAATGAGGCTAAACTATACATTTAAAAAAGAATGAATTAATAATTAATAATAATGCTATTTTTTCATTGACCTTAAAAATTACCTTTAATTATTATTTTTGTCCTTTCATATTTAATCCATACTAATTCAAAAGAAGTCACTCTTTCAATAAGATAAAACCAATATAACCAAAGGGGAGGAAAAAAAAACTTCTAAAAAAGGAATGAATATTTAAGGTTCCATTTCTTAGAAATCACTTTAATGCCCTGGCTGGCTGGCTTAGTGGACAGAGCATCAGCCTGGTGTATAGACATCCTGGGTTCCATTCTCAGGACACAAGGAGAAGCGACCATCTGTTTCTGTCCTGTTCTCTCTCCCCCCTTTTATCCCACTTCTCCTTCTGCAGCCAGTGGCTTGACTGGTTTGAGCATCAGCCCCAGGCACTAAGGATGGCTCATTGGTCCGAGGGTCAGTCTCAGGTGTTAAAAATAGCTCAGCTGATTCGAGCATCAGCTCATGGTGTAGATGCATGTGGGAGTAGGTCTCACTATCTCCCCTCTTCTCACCTAACATAAATAAATAAATAATAAATAATTTTAAAAGATCATTTTCTAAATAACTATGCAATACAAAAATAAAGAGAACTCCAGTCTAAAATTGTTTTATTAGATAAAACTATCACTTCTCTGCTTGAAATAAAAATATTATATTTTTGTTACTTTTTGTGATGTATTGCACTACAACCAAATCGTTCTGGACAATATCAATATGTGAATTTTTTTTACTATTTTTAGATATAAAAATAATAATTTAAGATATTCCAGCTATGCATGAGACATATGATTCACATCTTAACATAGCTTTGAGTGGGTACATGTTCATAGAACTAATATTTGACTTGCCCTTCTTCTGTATAATATCCTTCCCCCTTAATTTAGTAGAGATGAGTAATAAATTATATCCACGGTTTGCAAACTCTAGTCCAGAGGCCAAATCCAGCCTATGCCTGCTTTTGCAAATGAATTTGTACTGAAATGCAGCTCAGCCACTTCTCTGCCTCTCATCATGGCTGCTCTGGCAGTGCAAGGCAAGGCGAAGCTCAGTGGCTGCAACAGAGACCTAACTGTCCACAAAGCCTGAAAAATTTACCATCTGGCCCTTCACCGAAAAAGACTGCTGACAGCCCCCAACCCATACTTACTAGTTAAAAATGATACAGGGAAAGAACAGTAACATTCATCTGGACTTTGGAATAAAACAAGGCTCAACTAATACTGGGTTCTACATGACTCAATATTTGGGTCTTTTTCTAGGAATCCTTTTGGTGAACTGGTGAAGAAAAACAGGGATATTATCATTATACTTAGGCTTTATTAACAAGTTTTTCAGGCTATTTAAATATTGTAATACATTAATTTCTTAAGCTTTAATATATACTATAAATAGTCAAAGGGGATGGGGAGAGGGCAGTGGAGAGAAAACAGAAATAAACATTCCCTAAAAAAACTGCTGTAATTATACTGCAGGCAATGATAGCCTACATTCTACAAATCAAATAGTTTATCTCCTATTATTTCTTTGTGATTCAGTAATGCATTATATGAGAGTTTCTGTCAGTTGTCATAGATAATAACCTGCCTTTTAGATAAGGAAAATACCGAAAATTGGGAATAACACACAAATTAAATGCAGTTCTATTTAATTTCTTTTTCTATAAGAGGCATTTCATTATTTTCAGTTGCTTCAGTAATACTGATTTTGCTTTTAAGTTTCTCTAATCTTTAAAGCTAGAAGACCCTCAACATTAAGAATAACTAAACTGGGGTGCAAGAGGTGGGTGAAATGGATAAAGGTGGTCGATAGATACAAACTTCCAGTTGAAATTTTTTAACTAAATTAATCCTGCTTATAACTCCTACTATATACAAATACATGATCCTAAGTGATGTCCACCACACCTTTTCTGTTACTAACCAACTACAATCCCATTTTTGCCACAGATATCCTACAACTCCTAAGTGGGTCCTGGCATTAGTTCATACCACCACTATTCAGTTTTAGCAGAAAAATCACTCAGAAAGTGGTGGATATGGATACAGGTGGATGCATTTGAAGACTGTAAAGGATTTCTCAAGGATGGAAATCAGTTTCAACATATGTTACCTAGAAATGTGATATCGGTTCTGAGATAGTAAAGACCTTATAGAATGTATGGATCCTTAAAATATTTCAGGGGTGAAACCTACAAAATGTAGCAACTATTAAATTAATTTGTTACAATATTCTGCAAAGTAGGTCTTTAAAAAGGGGTAAACTTAGTAATTTCTTATCCTTGCTTAAAACATAAACCTTTCAAAGGACTTACCTGTTGTACTATTTGATGGTATCCATTAAGTATTGTCTTCAGCTGCCAACTACATAGTACTCTAAAATTTTAATGGAATAAAACGATGTGTTTACTGTTCAGAATAGGAAAATACATGTATGCTAACACAAACAGGCATGAACACAGACAAGAATGACAAGTATAATTCTGACTAGGTAATAAAATTTTTACCACTTACAGAGTTGAAAGTCTTCAAACTATCAGTCCTAATTTTATTTCAAAATATAAATAACTGACATCAGTAAATAACATGTGAACAGTACACCTCGAAAATTTTAACATAGCAAAGTTTTCTACCGAACTAGATTCTGCTCCAAGGTAGGTTAAATAGAACCAACAGTTAGATCACAATATACAGAATTTGTATTTAGAAAGTATATGTATTCTCCTTTTATACTTCAGTTCAGTACTTGTTAGTGAAGTTTATACAATTGCTCTTTACTGCTTTAAATGGAAAAAAAAATAGAGCATTAATGTGTCACCTTTGAAAAGTACGTTAACACCAGAGAAAATCATTTATAAATGCACACTGACGTGGGGAAATGAGAAATGACTAATAAACACTTTAGGCCAAACTCTAATGACTAAATTCAGTTTATACCAGATAAACTGCCTGCCCGTCCCACAGAGCTGCATGTATAGAACAAAACAGCACCTCACCTTGCATTCTTTACTTGCAAATCTTCAGGCAACAATATCCTAAGGTGGAAATCTTTTCCCTGTAGAAAATATTGAAAAGGTTCACAGTTTTATCTTTCACTAATATTTTGAGTTTCACTTAATTATAGAAACACATAAAAAAGGCAACATTTCCTTTATTTTCTAAGAGATATCAACTTTATCCAAATGTTTATATCTGTCAAAATATAAGCAACAGAATATTGCATGAGGGAAAATAACTGTCAAAAACTTTGTAATTACTGTGAAATCAAAATAACTGAGATAGGATTTTCTTCTCAAAGCGAGAGTCACTTGCATAAACATAAAAAACATAAGAAATTGTTAATGTAGACAAAGATTTTAAATGTTATTTCTTAGAAAATAAATTATGAGCAAGAAAATTCATTCAAATTGCTTTGAATATAAAAGAAAAAAATCACAATATAAAATAAGACTGTAATACATTAGGGGCTTCATATTTTCAATTTTCTATATTTTATAAAATGAAAATATATTTAGTTAAACAATAAATATACAAACATCAGAGAAATATTTTCATAAATCAGAATGTATTTAATTCTCCCACACTTGCAGACCTTGAATAAAAAAAACTGTTAACCTATCAATTACTTTTTTTAATTTAAATATTCACTAGCTATACATTTAAATATCTCAAATTTTACTTAAGAACCTTTTTAAGAAGGAAGGACTATTCTCTGAGAAATATATTTGGTTTTACTTTCTTCAGAAAGTGAATGAGTAAGCAGCTCAAACTCTGTAACTTAAATATATAATACATATGAAATCTGAGCAAAGGTAAGCAGAAAAAGACAAACAATTATAATCTTCTATTCCAACAGTATAAAATGAAAAAGAGTAATAAAATTCTCAAAAAACAATTACCATGAGAATTTTAGCACAATCTCCCTCAAAGCAGTTTCAAAAATAGAGGAACACAATTAAATGTACCCCATAACCTTTACTTTCATGGTAATATTACAGTTCTGACTTTCATTACATTTAAATGTCCTTTAAAAAAATGAAACAAAATGTACTACTGACCTTTTCAAAAGGGCAAGTAACAATAATTCACTATTTCATTAAAGCACTAGAAGGTATTATGTAGTAACTTTAACCTAACTTTAGAGACATCCCACACATAGGTGTAAGAACAATCTAGAATTCAAAAATAGTAAAATAGTAAAACTATTGAAAAATAGTAAAACTTCTCTACTAATCTGTTTTCTGAAGGAATTACATTCCAAAGTCCCTTATTTGCGAAATCCAGCCATTTTAAAAGGTTAGTGCCATGTCAAATGCCATCATACTTTTCTGATTAAAGAAATATCTAAATTAGCTTTTTTTAGTTAATGGCTATCAAGAAGTAGATTACCCAAGTTTAGAGGGACCAAAAGTACTGATATTTGCCTAAATGTTTGCCCTTCCACACATCCTCCCAAAAACTATATAGATCCATATTAAAAACAAAAAACCCAGGCCTGACCAGGTGGTGGCTCAGCAGAGCATCAACCTGGGATGCTGAGGGCCCAGGTTTGAAAACCCGAAGTCACTGGCTTGAGCGCAGGCTCATCTGGCTTGAGCACGGCCTCACAGACATGACCCCATGATCATTGGCTACAGCCCAAAGATTGCTGGCTTAAAGCCCAAAGTTGCTAGCTTGAGCAAGGGGTGGCGGGCTCAGCTGGAGTGCCCCCCGCCCCAGGGTCAAGGCACCTATGAGAAGGCAATCAATGAACAAATAAGGCGCCACAACTACGAGTTGATGCTTTTCATCTCCCGCCCTTCCTGTCTGTCCCTGTCTATCTTACTAAAAACAAACTCAAAAATCTTCTGTCTTCAGCAAAATCAGAAGACAGAACACTATAAACTTTAATTACCTGTAAAAAAAAATAAGTCTACTTTCCAGTTGTATCCACTCTGTAGCTCCCACAGTAAGTTATTTTAGACAGCTAGGAGGTTCAAAAAGAATGCATGGAAGAGAGAAGAGGGGGTTGGACTAAGTGCAAAAATAATAGTTGACAGATCAGAATATGGTAGAACCCTGACTACAGGGAGGAGACTAAATATGAACAAAAAAGTCAAGGAGCTCATCTTGGGAAAGATATGTAGGAATAGAAGATAGTAAAAAGACAGGGAGAAAATCTCTTTGGAAACTGGTGTTAGGAGGAAAAATAAGTAAGAGTGGCAAATTTAGGTCTTAATAATAAAATAAGAACACTCAACACCTCTCTCGGCACTCCCCAAAACATCATCCATTAAATAAACTGTACTTTGTTTCATTAACAAAACTAAGAATTTTTCCTTGAACGAAGAATTTTATAAACTATTGCAAACAGCCAAATTATTCTCAAACTTAAATTTATTATCTTCATCAATGCCACACTACTATAAGAAGAAAACATAAGAGAATCAAAACAAAATTCAGGTGATGAAACTCTGCCATGCAAACAAAAACTGCAGGCAGAAACAAATTACAGTACTGAATTACATACCTTTAGTGACTATTTACACCCAGATTCAGAAATTCAAAAAGCAAGAACAGAATCGGAAGGAAGGAAGGAAGGAAGGAAGGGGAGGGGAGGGGAGGGGAGGGGAGGGGAGGGGAGGGGAGGGGAGGGAAGGGAAGGGAAGGGAAGGGAAGGGAAGGGAAGGGAAGGGAAGGGAAGGGAAGGGAAGGGAAGGGAAGGGAAGGGAAGGAGGGAGGGAGGGAAGGAGGGAGGGAGGGAAGGTAGAAGGGAAGGGAAGGGAAGGGAAGGGAAGGGAAGGGAAGGGAAGGGAAGGGAAGGGAAGGGAAGGGAAGGGAAGGAGGGAGGGAGGGAAGGTAGAAGGGAAGGGAAGGGAAGGGAAGGGAAGGGAAAAAGGGAGGGAAGGAAGGAAGGAAGGAAGGAAGGAAGGAAGGAAGGAAGGAAGGAAGGAAGGAAGGAAGGAGAGAAGGGAAAGGAAAGGAGGGAAGTAAAGAGAGCTATAGGATATACCTACCCACCTTAACTAAAAAATTGGACACAATATGTATGAAATGTTAATGTTCAGACATTAAACAACAGGCATTGTAGGACTGTGATCCTTAAAAGAAGGGAAACAAAGTCTTTATAAGTAGCCAGTCTTATGGCCTGGAGAATTTTCAGGCTGCAGGGCAAGGATGAAAACAAAATAAGATCTTAATAGTCTTTCTGCTTTGAGAAGACAGAGGTGAGTTAGGGGAGGCCAAAGCATGCAGAGTTCATAATATACAGTACTGAAGAGGAAATATATGTAGAAGAAAGAATTGCAAAAAGTAAAACCTAGAGAACTTCACTGGATTCCTGAAAGGAGTCTTCAGCTAAGTAGTGATAGTTGCATGGATTTGAGAAAACCACCCAAAGCTGGGAAACCATGAGAATGGAACATGTAAAACATCCTTAGCACTCATACAAGGCTGAAAGTAGCCATGGTGCTATCCTGGTGATAAACCTGGTACTGTAAGAGCCAACAAATAGATGAATGTTGCCTAAGATGTAGAGTTAAATTAATCTAGGCAAAAGTCTGTTCTGTTTCTGCCTAACAAAGTTTTAAAGCAAACCCTAAAAAGATCAAACTGTTTCCAAGTAATTTAACTGCAACTCAGAACAAATCTCAAGAATATTTAAGAAGCCTGACTGGGTGGTGGTATAGTGGATAGAGCATTGGACTAGAACACAGAGGACCCAGGTTTGAAACCCCGAGGTTGCCAGCTTGAGCTGGGCTAATCCAGCTTGAGCACGGGCTCACCAACTTGAGCACAGGATCACAGACATGACTCCATGGTCACTGGCTTGAGCCCAAAAGTCGCTGGCTTGAAACCCAAGGTGGCTGGTTTGAGCCCAGGGTCGCTGGCTTGAGCAAGGGGTCACTTGCTTTGCTATAGCCACCTCCCCCCCATCAAGGCACATGTGAGGAAGCAGTCAATGAACAACTAAAGAGGTGCAATGAAGAACTGATGCTTCTCATCTCTCTCCCTTCCTGTCTGTCCCTATATGTCCCTCTTTCTGACTCTCTGTCTCTGTCAAAACAAACAAACAAAAAGAATATTTAAGAGAACAAAAAATATCTAGCACAAAACAGGTAGAATGTATGATGTCTAGTATACAATGAAAATATACCAGGTATGCAGATTAACAGGACAATAAGATTCATAATAAAAAGAAACAAATACAAAAATGGCAAATGACAGAACTGCTTTAAAATATTAAGTAGTTATAATAGTATTACATTATTCAAGGGGGTTGAGGAAAACATAATTATGCTAAGTAGACATATGAAAGATATAAAGACAGACCTAAATTGAAAAGATAAAAAATACAATGTCTAACATAAAAGATATGCTAAATGGTGTTAACAGTAGATTAAATCTGGCAAAAGAAAATATTAGTGTACCTGAAACACAGAAATAGAACATCTAAAGTAAAAACAGTTGTTAAATAATATGAATAACTACCAGTGAATTATGCAAAACTTAAATTGGTCTAATAAGTATGTATTTGGAGTCCCCAATACAAGCGAGAAAGAGGGAGAAACAAGCAAAAAAAAAATTCTGACAAAATAATGGCTAGTTTTTCCAAATTAAATTAAAATACAGTTTCACAGATCTTTTAAAAAAGAAACTGCACAAACTATGAAGAAAACTACATTAAAGTATATTCTAATCAAATTGCCTGAAACCAATTATAAAAAGAAAAATCTTTAAAGCAGCCAAAGAAAAAAATAACACATTACTTAGAGAAACAAAGATAAGAAAAAGAGTTTTCATAGAAAATAATGCAAGACAGTGAAGCAACATCTTTGAAGCGCTAACAGAAAAAAAAAAGTCAACCTAGAATCTCATACCCAATGAAAGTATCTTTCAAAAGCCCAAATAAACAATTTTTCAGACATAAAACAGCTGAAAGAATTAATCAGTAGCAGACATGCACTACATGAAATGTATATAAAAAGTAGCAGAAAGTTAGTGCACAAATATTATATAAAAGACTTTTTTTCTTATTTCTAAAAATCTCTTTAGCCTGACTGGAACAGTGGACAGAGCGTCGACTTGGGACATTGAAGTCCCAGATTCCAAACCCTGAGGCTGCAGGCTTGAGTGTGGGCACATCTGGCTTGAGCTTAGTATCCCTGGCTTGAGCACAGTGTCCCCGGCTTGAGTATGGGATCATCAAAATGATCCCATGGTCGCTGACTTGAGCCCAAAGTACTGCAATTTCTGCTTGATCTCTCTGGCCTATATCACTCACTAGCTAGGTATACTTTAATGTAGCTAGGGGAAGCTAGCTGCCATGTGTCATTGACAGTCAAGCAACACTATGGAGGTCCATGTGGTGAGGAACTGAAGCCTCCTAACCAAGAGCAGTAAAACACTGAGGCCTCTAGCCAATGGCTACATGAATGAGAAATTGTGGAAGCAAAGCTTTCAGTTCTAGTCAAGCCTTTAGATAACTGATATCCCAGCCAGCATCTTCGTAAGAAATACTGATCCAGAACCACCATCTTCGTAAGAAATACTGATCCAGCTAAATTACTTCCAAATTCCTGACCCACAGAAATGTAAAATAATAAATTTATTTTAAGTCACTATGGTTTAGAATAATTAGTTATGCAGCAAAAGATAACCAATAGAAAGAGCATCACTACATAGCATTAAGACATTAAAATGAGCCTGACAAGGCGATGGATAATATAGTGGATAGAGCATCAGCCTGGGAGGCTGAGGACCCAGGTTCAGGGTCCCAGAGTTGGATTACCAGCTTGAGTGCAGGATCAATGGTTTGAGCATGGGATCATAGACATGACCCCACAGGATCATAGACATGACTCCCTGTATTGAGCCCAAAGGTCGCTGGCTTGAGCAAGGGGTCATTGGCTTGGCTGGAGCCTCCCCCGCCCAGTCAAGGCACATATGAGAAAGCAATCAATGAACAATTAAGGTGATGCAACTATGCGTTGATGCTTCTCATCTCGCTCCCTTCTTGTCTGTGTGTCCCTGTCTGTCTCTCTAGCTTAAGTAAATAAAATTAAGACATTAAAATGATAATAAGGGATTATGAGTAACTTTTAAGCCAATAAATTAAGAAGCCTACATAAAGAACAAGTTCTTTGAAGAAAGCAAATTATCAAAGCTCACTCAAGAAGAAACAAACAACCTGATAATAGAGAAAACACTTTCTTTTAATCACACACAAATCACTCACACACATACACAAAGGATCAATAAGTTCCACACAGTATAATTTTTACCGACAATACTATCTAATCACAAGGCAATAAAACTAAAAATTGGTAACAAAATTGAGTCAAAAAAGACCTTCCATGATAAAATTTTTTAATCTTCTATTAAATAATTCCTAGATGCAGGGGAACTAAAAATTAAATTTACATAAGTTCTAAAAAATGATAAATCACTACATGTCGGCATCCACAGGATAATTTTAACACAGTTATGAGAGGAAAATGCAAAGCCTTAAAAATTTATATCATTAAAAATGTGCTCTCACTGGCCAAATCAGGGACAATGTAAGCATCAAAATAAAGGAGGTAATGATTTTAACCCATTAACTAAATTATTTTAAAAATCTATGAGTCCATTCTGAATAAATGGGAAAGAAGAAGAGAAAGCCACTCCTTATCACAGAATGCCAATTATATAGGAGAAATAATGGAGTTAGAAAATAACTTCTACTGGTTAGAAAATAAATAAACCATCACAGTATTAACTGACTCAAACAAAAGTGTATGTGTGTGTGAAAGATTGATGCCTCAATAGTAGCTCCCTAAAAGTACTCATTAAATTACAAAGGAACAGCTGTCAGATGCCACCTTAAACAGGTGATCAGAGGTAACATTATCAATAACCAGACCCATATGCCTTGAAAAGAACACAACATTCTTTCTGGGGCATCTCTGCCAAACTGCATAATCTGAACTTAATGACAAGAAAACATCAGATCCAAACTGAAGGGGCATTCTACCTAGTCACCAACCTGTACTCTTAAAAAATGGCAAATTCATGAAAGAGAAAGAACTACTAAGAAACTATATCATGTTAAAGACATATGACAACTGAATGTAATGTGAGATCTTACATCATCAGATAGTAGGGAGCTAAAATAATGTAACTGCAACATTTAAAAAAATTGAAATTGGATTTCAGATTTGATAGTGGTATTATATCATGATCAATATCTTCATCTGTGGTTATATATGTGTGGGCCATTGTTCTCATGAATATAACTGAAGTATTTAGGAATAAAGTCCCACTATGTTTGCAACTTAATTTCAAACTGTTCAGCACCTAACATTTTTAGATATAGGTAAAAGTTTCATTTAGCAAGTGAGTTTAATAATTCACTCAATATTTTTGAGGTCATTATATGTTTTAAGAAGTTTTCAAAACATATAGTAATTCCTAGGATATAACCCCAAAGAATATATGTACTGGGGAGGGGGCACAATGTGGAGTGTAATGGTCAGGGAACAAAAGCTTACACTCAGTATTCTAAGCTAAGGTATCCTGGTGCAGACCCGGTGGGCAAAACCCAGCATGGAATCAGCCTGAGTTTAAGGGGTTCTGTTGCGATCATGGACAAGGAACTTATCTTTTCCATCTTCCTATGCCTTGATTTATTCACTAACGAAACCAGAACGATGACTTTTTAAAATTCCTGCCCCAAAGGGCGGAGGATTGCCTGACCTGTGGTGGCGCAGTGGATAAAGCATCGACCTGGAAATGCTGAGGTCGCCGGTTCGAAACCCTGGGCTTGCCTGGTCAAGGCACATATGGGAGTTGATGCTTCCTGCTCCTCCCCACCTTCTCTCTCTCCTCTCTCTCTCCCTCTCTGTCTCGCTCTCCCCCTTTCTCTCTCCTCTCTAAAATGAATAAATTAAAAAAAATTTTAAAAAAGGGCGGAGGATTGAGATAGTGTACTTGGAAAGCGCTTTGTAAACTTCAAAACCCCACACGTGTGTTATAACTCCACGAGAGAGGCTACTCGGAATCCGCAAACGTAATTAAGTCTGTTGTCAAAATTTCCGACAAAACAACCCAACTAGACGTGTCGGGTACACACGACTTGACAGAGAGCCAAAATAAGGTTTTCCTCCAAACCGTTTTTTCTACAGGAAACACTAATATAACATATAATTTAGCAGGGATTCCCGTGAACGGCCACCAACTTTTGTGGGAGTAGCTGATGTGAGAACAGAGGTAGACAAAAAATTTCCAAAGACCAAAAAGAACAGCTAAACGTGGGGCAGAAGCGGAATTAGGAAGGAGGCAACTCCGAGAGGGGCGGGGCGGGGGCGTGGCCTCCGCCCCGCCCCCACTCACGGCGCCGGGTCCCGCGCGGCCGCAGTGTCCCAGGCGTGCCGGCCCAGCGGAGAGGTGTCGGCGAAGGGCAGGTTTTCAGCAACCACCGCTGGAGTCTCCGCGAAGTCGTTACGGGCCGCCCCTCACAATCCCCATAAGTCAGGGCTCCTAAACCTCTCGGCTGACAGACGCCAAGGGGCGGAGCAGCGCCAAGAGAAGGAGGCTGCGATAGCGAGGGATCAACGCCCGGAGTGTACCTGAGCAGTAATGAATCCTTCGTACACGGTTTTCGCCCGGTTCTGTGGCAGAAGCAACGGGCACTGGTGCAACAGGCTCGCTTCCTTCTCCTCCATGGTTCGCGCTCTGCGGAGCCGCAGGGGCTTAGCCAGCCGGCCGGGCGCCGCACATGCGCAATCGCGTTTGTGTCCGGGCCGCAATAGGCAGAAACCCAGGCATTGGCGGGAAAAATCGAGGATTGCGCGGGCGGGAAGGAGGGTCCAGGGCTGGAAAGACCACCTGGGCTCGAGCCCAGCCAAATTAGATGTGGCTCATTACGAGGTAGCATTGGCCCCAACGGGAAGCGAGAAGGGAGATTGTTCTGAGCCTCACAGATCTGACTGAACAAAATCATTCTAGCCCTGATTGTTACAAGAATCTTTTCCGGTGATTTTTCTATTTTATTGAAATTCTCCTATAACTTTAGAGTTGCATTTCTCCCAGTATACTATGTTTTTTACAATCTGTGTGTTGTAGTACTTTTTTTCCTGGAAGTGCCTCAACTCCTCTTTTTCACTGTCATCAATATCCTATTAGCCTGCTCTACAGGGTCTCCTATATACCCTCTGTGTACAGAATAATATATTAATATTATAATATTATATAATTAAGTCTAAATTACATTCATTATATAATATACAATATATTACAGTTCTGTGGCTTAACCATTTTAATCAGATGTTTTTGTATGTGAGAGACACACAAATATGTAGGTACTGATCCCGATTCAAGTCAACAACAGAGTTCTTTTTTTTTTTTTTTTATTCATTTTAGAGAGGAGAGAGGGGGAGAGAGAGGAGAGAGAGACAGGGGGGAGGAGCTGGAAGCATCAACTCCATCAACTCCCATATGTGCCTTGACCAGGCAAGCCCAGGGTTTCGAACCTGCAACCTCAGCATTTCCAGGTCGATGCTTTATCCACTGCGCCACCTCAGGTCAGCAAACTGAGTTCTGATAGTCTGCACTCACAAATATCTAAGACAAAACATGAGGAAAGATTACTGACTGACTTGATGAACCAAAGTTAATTATTCTTTGACAACACTGTGCATTTCTCTAACTCAGGAATGATCATCTATTCCATTTTACTAAGAGTTGACTATCTTATTAATATTTACTGCATGATTACTTGATATTCCAATCAATGCATCACATTTTTGAGCCCTGGTTTTTGCAAACCATCATTGTAATATGCCAAGGTTGTACAAAGATGAATAAAATACACCCCCTCCCATCTTCATTACCCTCACAATGGAGTCAGGCTTCTTAAATATTCTTAAAGTTTGACAGAAATTGTCAGAGTGTTTCCGGGTGCTTAGATATAAACAAGAATGCTGCAACAATTAGATATAAATTTCACTAAAGCAGTGGTGCTCAAAATGTCATTCTGGAACCAGCAGCGAGTGTCAGCATCACCTGGGAGCTTTATATAAATGCAAATTTTCACCCTCATCAGACCTAGGGAATCACAAACTCTGGGAATGAGACCCAATCATTTGTGTTTTAACAAGCTGCTCCAGGTGATTATGATGTACACTGAAGTATTTCCCCATGACATCTCTAACCTTTTTCAAAGTACTCAGATGCTACCTCTTTTGGAAACTTTTAATCTGCTGAAAATTGTCACTCTCCCTAATCACTTAGTATATTTTCTGGTGCGTTATAAGTGCTCATTAGCTATTTACTAAATTAAATGATATCAATTAGTCATATAGACAAAGTAAAAGCAAGTATTTCAAGAATTCAGAGGAAGGAAGGAATTTCTCACAAGATTTTGAGTTGGTTTTTATTTATGATACCTTAATAATCAGGCTATATAGCACTAGTATAGACTTTATGAGATTTATTTTAATTATAATATAATTAGCCTGTATAAAACACTTTCATATATTATTTCATTTTGATTGCAGCACTCTTTAGGTAGATATTTTTTATAGTGTCTTTTTTGTACACAAGAAAACTAAGATTCAGGTATTAAGTTGTTTAAGATAGTGAGTCAGTGACCTGCAAAATGAGGATTAAACTCAAATCTTCTAAATTTTAGATTTAATAATCTTTCCATTAAAGCATGTCAGAGATGGACAACCCATCATGAAACTCAGGAAAAGCTAATCTAAAGTTGTTATAACTCATTTTAACAATGGGACTTTCATGATATTAACTTTGAAAGTTTGAAAACAGATTTGCCAATATAATATATTTATTCTTAATATAATCATAATATTTTCTCTGTAAGATCCACATATTATGAGAAAAGAGACCTAAGAACATTTTTGTCCAATAGTTTCCTCAGGAAATAAAGATTTTTCATGAAAGCAATTTTAAAGATTTCATACTTTAACACCCTCATTATAGATTAAGGAAACAAAGTCCAGAGAAGAAAAGTAATTTTGTGTGTGTGTGTGTGTGTGTGTGTGTGTGTGTGTGTGTGTACATATATAAATATATAGACACCAAACTAATACAATTCTGGGGACACCTAACTAGGCCAGTATCTAAAACTAGGATTCTCTATCCTAATTTACATTCTCTATCCTAATTTACTACAGTGAACTAACTTTTGGTTAACAGACTAAATATCTTTTGATTTCTGCTACTACATCTTCAAAAAGGACTTTCTGGACTTAGAAGCTCCTGAAAACTTCTTAAATAGTAATTTAGTCTTCCATGAACAGCTGTGTACCCCTGTTCTGACAAGCTATCTTCATGACACTAACCGCCACCACCACCAATGATACACTGAATCATGCAGCCAAAGACAGCTGGCTCCTTGCATCTGAATCCTCAGAATTATCTTATTTGACTTAAATAATTTTATAAAATTTATTGCTAGATATCACCTTAGTCCTTAAGAAAAATATATACAAATCACCTTTCATTATAGTTGAATTTGCAAGTGAGCATTCCCTTTGA
Organism: Saccopteryx leptura; assembly: GCF_036850995.1. Lineage (NCBI taxonomy): Eukaryota > Metazoa > Chordata > Mammalia > Chiroptera > Emballonuridae > Saccopteryx > Saccopteryx leptura. The sequence continues at coordinate 259,853,298 of NC_089505.1, read as the reverse complement.
TAAAGTCTATAATCTAAGAAATACAACTGCCAGGAAACAAGATGAGAAACCATACAATGGTTTTTTAATTCAATGATTCAACTATTATCTTTAGATATTCAAGATTGAGTGATGAATGGATACTCACTACCATTATCAAATCCTATGTAATGTGCTGGGACAACTGTTTACATGTTGTCCAATATAGGACAGCAGTGCTCACTCCACAGAGAATACTCAGTAAATTTAACAATGGAAAGCCAAGGAATTATTACCACCATCAGCATTATTTCAATTTGGGAGTCACTCTGACAAACTGTATGCAGATCTTCACCAAAGTTCAAGATCTTCAGGGCATCCTAAGCATGACTTCTTTTATATACTCTCCCTGAAAAATTAGTAGTGTTTAAATGCTATTTTCTGAGAGAGAACTGTATGTTTTAACACAGAATAATCTTAAAACATTTTGATGAATGAAAAACCCAAGTTTTATAATGGTATATTAACTACTAGACCATTTATGTTGAAATAAGTAAATAAGTGACAATATATTACTAGTAGTAATTATGCTGAGGAAGAGAGATAGGGGCCAAGGAATGCGGGTAATGGCCTTAAACTTTTCCCTTATCTGTTATATTTCTTTTTAAGGAAAATTATTAGTCTTTAAATTTTAAATTAAATTTAAAATACTTATACTATTGATAATTCAATTAGCATCTATTTCTACTGTATTGCTTAAATTTCAACTTTGTTCCAGGTATTTCTTCTCCCAGTTTCCATCAACAATGTTAGAAGATGGATGCCAGCCATTAACTTTAATGAGATTAACAAGGGAGAGACTTCTTAAGTAGGCAGAACCTTGGAAAATATTAAAGTTAAGGAAGAACAGAAGAATATAAATTCAAGAGTCTTCTCAAAGATTGTAAAAGCAAGCATAATAGGATAATATTATCCTATAATAGGATAATAATATCCTATTATATATATTGTATAAGAACATGTCATAGAAAGGAAAAGAGGAAAGATATTCACCTTAAGGTGTGGTCAGCAGTGTATAATGCCTCATAATGGTTAAAAAGTTGAGAATTACTGGTTAGCCTTTGGATTTGATTATCGCAAAAGCATTGACTAACTTTAAAGAGTAGAGTGCCCTTGCCTGTAATCTATCCAAACACATAAAAGAAGCAGCTCAAAATAATGATGTAGTAAATAGTCTTGGCATTGTTTTTAAGTCTTGAGAAGAACATCTTGATTTTAAACGAACTATAAAGACTTAGTTATGTGACCACAGTTGGATAGGTAATATATGGAAAAGATATCCTAGCTTGTACTACCCTATTCAAACTCCACAGGAGCAAAGTTCTTTGTTAAGTAGGTTTTACCAATAGTGAGCTTAGATTTGTGGCAGGTCAAGAATAATAATTTCTGCCTTAATCCAGGCAGTAAACCCAAGGAGCAATGACACCCAGAACCCAAATACAGATGAACAAAGTAGTATTTAAAGGTTAAATCTGCTAAAAGAATTAATGGGTTGGGATCAGAGAAGGGAAAGAGATTAGTGAAATTATATAATATATACATAACACAGCATTATAGAGAGCAGGACAGCAAATCCTGGAGGAAAGGGGGGAAGGCATTGGGGGGAGGGGGCAAGGGAGGTGTCAAAGGGAACACGGGGGTGGGGGGAGATATATTTGATGGGACACTTAAATCTATGTAAATACAATAAATTAAAATCAATAAAAAATTTTTTTAGCCCTGGCCGGTTGGCTCAGCAGTAGAGCGTCAGTCTGGCGTGCGGGGGACCCGGGTTCGATTCCCGGCCAGGGCACATAGGAGAAGCGCCCATTTGCTTCTCCACCCCCCACCCCCTCCTTCCTCTCTGTCTCTCTCTTCCCCTCCCGCAGCCAAGGCTCCATTGGAGCAAAGATGGCCCGGGCGCTGGAGATGGCTCCTTGGCCTCTGCCCCAGGCGCTAGAGTGGCTCTGGTCGCGGCAGAGCGATGCCCCGGAGGGGCAGAGCATCGCCCCCTGGTGGGCAGAGCGTCGCCCCTGTTGGGCGTGCCGGGTGGATCCCGGTCGGGAGCATGTGGGAGTCTGTCTGACTGTCTCTCCCCGTTTCCAGCTTCAGAAAAATACAAAAAAAAAAAAAAAAATTTTTTTAAATCTCATTATCCCAAGAACCACTGATTGTCTATACATACATACATTCACCAATGTGATTGTGCATGTGTATATTAAATATGTGTCGCTCTTTAATTTATTAGTCCTATGTCTGAAAATCCATTTTAAGGTAAAATTCATAAATATGGGAAATAGCCACTTAATAAAAACAGAACCATGAAAAAAAAAAGAATTAATGGGTAACAGGAGTAAACTGGAACAGGAGAATATAAGCTCATATAAAGAAATAATAAAGAAGTAAATTTATTCAAAAAGTCTCTGAAGATTCCTGAGTTTCTGTGAAATGGGACAACCAAAGTTATCAGACATCCCTCTTCTCCAGCAAAGCACAAAAAGACCTTCTTTCTGAAAAACATCATCCCACAGGAATAGATTAACAACTTACATTTTTTTAATGAGCACCTGGAAGATATGCTTTCAGATGGGTAACAACCAAACAAAGATTACAACTCAGGTAATAAGTGTTATAGTATGGGTGGGAGAACAGATGAGAACTATTCATAGGGGTATAAAAACTTGGGAAGTCCACAACAGTAGAGGTTGTGGAGACAAAGAGAATAATAAATGCTTAGGGCTAGGATAGAAAAGTTGTTAAGTGGAGAATGAAGGATACAGAAAGAGAATGGAAGGGGAAAAAAATGACTTTATTTATTTTGAAATTTTGCCTGAAGCTAGTCAGTCCCATTTACCCAAGGATACCAGAAGGAAAGCAAGAGAAAAAGTCTACACAAGGAGGAAAAAGATGCACAAAGCCCTCATTTTTATTCTGAAAAACCAATGCTGATAAATAAAGGGGGATGAAAGGGAACATTTGTATGTAATCTTACCACTTCTCAATTATAAATTTCTGATAGTGCTTTCAACCATCAAAATATGTTAAACTATTTTAATACACAGATGCCTAGGCTGTATCTTTGACTAGTGGTTCTCAAAGTGTGGTCCCAGCAGCATCAACATCACCTAGAAACATGTCAACACAGCCTTAGTGAATTTCTTAATTATGGGAAATGAGCTCAGCAATCCATGTTTTAACAAGCGTATGTTTAACAAATTTATGTTTTAACAAGGGATTCTGATGCAAGCCAATATTTGAAAACCATTACCCTAGACTTAGTAAATCTGTATTTTCACATCTGATTCTATTGTGCAGCCAGTTGAAAGTCAATGCACTAAATCAAGTGAATAATTGTTCAGAGAGAGCTTTTACAGTTCCAAGCTCACAGCTGGCCATATAGTTAAATCTTAGAAGATATAAGCTAAGTGAATAAACATAGTTTATTAGTGCCAAAGCATTATTTAAAAGGCTGCCTTAATGCAGAGATCATTTTAATTATGAAGAGAGAAACTTTTTTTTAAAGCCTAAAAGATTAATACCAATTTGGGTTTAATACTAGAGAGCTAAAACTTTATTGATCTTTCTCTCATGGTCCCAAGATTGCTGCTGGAGATCTGGCCATCACTAGATGGAAAGGCAATGATAGCTTTCCCAAAGGCCCTTTTGAACAAGTCTTATGTCACACTGGCAATCTCCATATGCAAAGAATCTGTGAAATGCAGTTTTTCAGCTAAATACATTTCCAAGAATTCTGCTAGTAAAAATAAAGGGGAAAGTGAGTGGGATGGGTCACTTTTCATTTCTGCAACACTCTAAAATCTCCCCTCCAAAAAACAAGATTTGGGCTTTACTGACAAAACTTTCCTAATGAAATGCATACTTTATATAACAAAATTTTAAACTAAAGATCCATTATAGGCCCTGGATGGTTGGCTCAGTGGTAGAGTGTCAGCCCGGGATATGAAAGTTTCAGGTTTGATTCCTGGTCAGGGCACACAGGAGAAGTGACCATCTGCTTCTCCACCCCTTCTCCCTTTTCTCTCTCTCTCCCTCTCTCTTCCCCTCCTACAGCCATGGCTCAAATGATTTGAGCAAGTTGGCTCTGGGCACTGAGGATGGCTCCATAGCCTCTTCTCAGGAGCTCAAATAGCTCAGTTGTCAAGCAACAGAGCAGCGGCCCTGGATGGGCGGAGCATCGCCCACCCGGTAGGGGCTTGCTGGGTAGATCTCAGTCAGGGTGCATGTGGGAGTCTGTCTCTCTGCTTCCCTACCTCTCACCCTCCCACTTAATTAAAATATATATCTATGTCCATTATAAATATAATTACTTTCCAAGATACTTTCCTCTATATTTTGTTTTTTTCAAGATTATTTTTCTTTTCAAAAATATATCAAAAGTGACTTATATTTTGTTGACTAACTGAAGTGACATCATCTATAAAAGTATAAAGGATTAAGAAATCAGCTGAATAGGTTACATTATAAAAGCAATAAACCAATTCTATTTTTTGGAAATGTATATGTGATCTATATTATAATGATATATCTAACAAATAGGATAGGGAATCCATGAAATTACAAGTATATTTTCCATCCTAAATGTTCTTCAAGTATAAAAATATAAATGATATGATTTTGGTTTATGCCATTTCTTCAAAGAATCCTTTGTTGATAGGGATAAGATTTGCCAAAATAGCAATTTTGTTTCTATTTAATGTTGTTTATTTCTATCTACAGACAACATAGAGCAAATAAAGTAACACAGATAATCTGTAATGTGAAAATAACTGATTTAACACAATCTTGAGAAATAACTAAATTAACAAAAACAAAATTTTCTGTACAATTCAGAAATAATCTTACACATATATAGTTATTTGAAAATAAAAACAATTTAATTGTCTATCAAAAATCAGTAAGATTTTTTATTCTTCAAAATTTTAATTATATAAAGTCAAGTTTAGAAAGTCTATGGGGAAATAGATATAATCATACATTGCTGATAGTTATGTATAATTAGCAAAATAGTTCTAAAAAGCAATCTACTTATATATAGCAGTAACCATAAAAATTATTTTCTTCTGAGTAAGTACTACTTAAGGGAGTATATCCCAAGAAAATAATACAAAAAAGTTTATAGAACTAGGAGACAACCAATAAGTTGAAAATAATCAAATTATATAACATGATAGAATATCTAAAAGCCATTGAAATGACATATAAGTGTATATATGTGTGCATAATTTTGGTACGTAAAATGTATATATGAAATCCTGATCTGTGAAAAGAGCAAAACAGTATACAGAGGAAGAGAAGAAATGTATATAATTAATATATATATTTTAAAGGTAAAGGATCTTTCATTTTTCTATATAAAACAAAGTATTTGACAGTACCATGAATTTTTTAAAATAAAGCATTGGCAAATGTAAATGCTCTCAGACTTACAATCATCTGTTGAGTTAAAGGAAACAAAGTATAATGAAAAAAGAGGAGAAAATTTAGCTCAAATGCTTGATTTTGCATAGATCTCTAAGGTCCTTTACAATTCTAAAAGTGAATTTGTAAGAAATGAACAAATTCTAAAACAGTAACTGTAGTTAAATATAGATAGATAATCTGAATAATAAATCTAAAAAAAACCCATACTTGGAATATTGTATTCATATTGTCATTTACCTGAATGTGTTTGTAAAATTTAAACTGGGATGCTGACATTGGATATTTTTATTTTCTAGTCAACAATTAAAAAGACAAATTTGTACCCTTTTAGTTGGATAATGCTCTCAAAAAATCATGTAGGAAAGTTATAAACCAATTATTGCAACAAGAAGTAAAGTTTATATTCAGTATGGAGTAAGCAGCAACAAAGAGTTGAAGCAAATTAATAAGGTTTTATTATTTTTTTTGATAAATTAAGAATTCCCAAAACTATGAACTAAAATCCTTACAAATTCAGATGTTATTCATCTCCCTTCTGTAGGTTCTTATTCTTCAGAACTTATTATACATTGTCACTTCAAAATTCAAGGTAATTTTATATACCCGTATATAACCATTTCAAATTGACAAAAATATTTTAAGTAATTATAGAAAATTAGCAGAACGTTTAAAATATTCTTTAAAATCTTAAGAATGTAAAATTGGGGGGTGGGAGTTGTAAAATAATTATATTCTCCAAATAGTAGCTCCTACAAAGATTCATATTAAAAAGTTTATAAAGCCTGACCAGGTGGTGGCACAGTGGATAGAGCGTCGGACTGGGATATGGAGGACCCAGGTTTGAGACCCTGAGGTCACCAGCTTGAGCATGGCTCATCTGGTTTGAGCAAGGCTTAATAGATTGAGTCCAAAGTCACTGGCTCAAGCAAGGGGTCACTTGGTCTGCTATAACCCCCCCTCCCCTTCAAGGCACATATGAGAAATCAATCAATGAACAACTAAGGAGCTACAACGAAGAATTGATGTTTCTCATCTCTCTCTCTTCTGGTCTAGCTGTTCCTATCTGTCCCTATCTCTGACTCTCTCTGTCTCTGCCACAAAAAAAAAAAAAAAAGTTTATAAAGGAAAAGATGGTATGAAAAGGAGAAGGTACAAAGAAAAAGATGACACTGACAAGGTTGGCTGGTTAGTTTTATAGCTGAGATTCCATATGAAAAGCTGATTTACAAAGATAAAAGATGTGATATCACACAAATTTTTAAGACTCTTCAATGTATTGATATTTACTCTCTAGACCCGTGATGGCGAATCTATGATATGCATGTCAGCACTGACACGCATAGCCATTTTCGATGACACGCGGCTGCATGCAGCCGCATACCAGAGAAGTATGGGGCCGCAAGCCGAGAAGAATGTTTCATCCTCAGCTCCTGCACGACCAGGTGCTATAGCCAAGGATAAAACATTTGCTGTAGTGTAGACACTCTGTGCCGGAGGTCTGTAGGCCAAAACAACAGAACTCCGGCACAGAGGGTCTAGTTCTGGGACTTCCAGTTAGGCCATTAGGGGATCTTCAACCTCACTTCCCGCCGGCGGAGCAGGGAGCAGCGGAATGCCATGGGGGACGCATCTCTGGGGCCCTGTGATCGCCATTACCAGCAACCACATAACCACAGCAACCATCATCCCATCTACTGTTCTGGGGTGTTGTGGATTTCTAATTGACCATCATTACTGAGATAAGTGAAGAGGAGGCTGGGAGAAGTGAGGACCTGTGCTATGGGTGCCGTTTCCCGACATTAGAAATAGCGGCAGCTATCTTAATTTACATAGGATGCAATTTGCAGAATCTCAAGACAGCATCTGGGCTCAGGTGTTTGTCAACTTGAGGTCAAAGCTTGAGAATCTGGAAAGGTGCTGCTTGGAGAATCAAGAGGAGTGCCACTACAAACAGCAAATTTGGAGTGCCTGGAACTGATTACCAGACACTTTCAGCACCCTGAAAAATATAGCAATGGCTTTACTCACAATTTTTCCCCCAATGTACTTTTGTGAGACCTTATTCTCAGCTTTAAATAATATCAAAACCAACAAAAGAAACAGATTGACAGATGAAGTTAGTAGCACTTGCTTGGGCTTGAAGTGTACAAAATACCAACCTTCAGTTGAAGATTTAGCCAATGAAATTCAGCAACAAAAAGTCACTAATAGGTTAGTTAAAGAATTCCCCCTCCCCCTCACTTATCTTAGTTCATGGCACCCCACACAAGTTAAATAATATCAAGACCAACAAAAGAAATTGACAGATGAACAAAGAATTCACTAAGCAGGTAAGTTAAATAATTAGTTTTTGGTTTATTAAATACAGTTATATATTACAATTATACATTTTTGTTATTTAAAATATAAATATCGTGAAATTATGATTTTTTTTCTCGAAGTGACACACCACCCGAGTTATGCTCAGTTTTTTGGCGAATTTTGACACACCAAGCTCAAAAGATTGCCCATTACTGCTCTAGACATATATATTAATATAAATATATTTATAGTTTTATACTATTATGTTTCATATAAATTATAATAGTGTAAAAGTTATTTTCTATATTTAAAATCTGCCTAATTTTCTTAAAAAAAGAGTACCTTAACTTAATGTGCATGATTTAGCAGAAGTTACAACCTAAAACCAGGTAAATTCAGAAGAATATGAAAACTGAACTCACTGTATAAGCAAATAGGTTCACCCAACAAGGCAAAGCCCCACAGGCAACCTATTCCCCAGAATAGTCTTAGCCTATTCTTTATTTAGTTAATTTTTAATTCATTCAATTTTACATATATACAACTTTATATACTGTAGGATGTATTGTGTGATAAACCATAGTCTTTAGGACATTCTAAATGAAGCAATACCTATACCAAATGTGACTTTGAGTGACAATGGGCAAGGATGAATTTGTGAGACCACAGAGAAGAATGTACTTCTTTCCAATGGGCAGAATAAAAACCAAATTAAGAAACATTTTCTGCTCCCCGGGCTTCTTACAGTCCCTACCCTGAGGGATTTGTTACCCTCTATAAACTTAAATTGCCCAAATAGCAGCCTCACAATGGATGAGTCCAATGGACCAAAATGTGAGCATACTTTCACTGTTCAAGAAATCTGAGAAGACTTCTGTGTAAAAAATAACTTTCTCGGCCCTGGCCGGTTGGCTCAGTGGTAGAGCATCAGCCTGGCGTGCAGGAGTCCCGGGTTCAATTCCCGGCCAGGGCACACAGGAGAAGCACCCATCTGCTTCTCCACCCCTACCCCTCTCCTTCCTCTCTGTCTTTCTCTTCCCCTCCTGCAGCCGAGGCTCCATTGGAGCAGAGTTGGCCCGGGCACTGAGAATGGCTCTATGGCCTCTGCCTCAGGCGCTAGAATGGCTCTGGTTGCAACAGAGCAACACCCCAGATGGACAGAGCATCGCCCCCTGGTGGGCGTGCCTGGTGGATCTGGGTCAGGTGCATGCAGGAGTCTGTCTGACTGCCTCCTCGTTTCCAACTTCAGAGAAGTGCAAAGGAAAAAAAAAAACCAAAAAACCAAACAAAAAAATAACTTTCTCTCATAATAATTAAATAATTTTCTGTGTGCCCCAAGTGAGTTTAGTTCAGTATCAAAATATTTTGGAGCCTACATTGTTTTGAGTTCTAATGATTTAAAACGAGATGACTTTGCATATGTGTACAAAACTTTAACATCAAAGTAACTCAATGGCAGTTCAGTATATCTGACATAACCAATAAATCCTCTGTCCCAAACCATCTTAATGAATTTACTCTGTGAAAAATTCTTTTTGATATTTTGACTACTTTATCTTTTAATAATCTGATTACCCAAAGCCTTTTCTATTAGAAAATAATCAATTATGGACATAGCTAAAATTATCTTAGTCTGTTTTTTTTTTTTTTTTTTACAAAGATAGAGAGAAGCATCAACCCATTTTTCCACTTAGTTGTGCCATTCATTACTTCTCATGTGTCCTGACCAGGGCTGGAAGCTGGCACTCTTGGGCCAAGCCAGCCACCCAGGGATCTAATCAGCAATCTTGGCGCTCCAGGATGGTGCTCTATCCAGTGTGCCACCAGCCAAAGCATCTCAGTGTTTAATTAAGTCAAAAAGAAAATTATGTTTTATCTCAGTTAAATAACAGAGTAGAAAACAGTACAATTGGTCTGATTTATCCAAATTGGAAATCTTTCAGAAGAACTTACCCATTTACTAGTAACACTCCTTTCTTATTGTCAGGAATAATGTCCTGTGCTGCCCAAATTCCCCTGCATGAGTGACTGGCATCAACTCACCTACTGGAAAGATCGTCCATTGAAAACTCTCAGCAGCGAACCGTTCTCTGTGAATTGTTGCCCTCTGTTGAAAAGTGAGCTGGCTAGCCCAAAGTCATGACCTGTTCCCAGGGCAGTATGTATCTAATGATTGCCAGTGCAGGGGTATAAAGGCCTCTCTCCCTCAAGACCCATCTCGGCTTCAGAGCTAGTGTAATCAGCAGAGGTCTTTGTGCCTGAAGTACAGTCCCACTTTTCCCTCTACCTGATCCTGCTTCCTTCCATTCATCTACAGGTATTGGTTGAATCCCAGAAAAATACCTAATAAACTTTCTCCTATAAATTTTTCCTCTCTAAATCTGCTTCCTGGGGAACCTAACCTGTGACAACCATCCATTAACATACAAATAAATATATGTGCAGGCTAACTACTAGGATTGTCTAGGAATAACATTTTAATAAAGGGAATTACAGTCATTTGCATATTTTTATTCATATTTGTTATGTTAACTGAGCTTTTCTAGTTATTTGTTATTCCAATTGGGTAGCTGAGACAAGGATTACTACCCACATTTTATAGCTACGTAAAGTAAGTCTTAAAGAGAAATGGGTTCTTGATTCCAGGCAGAAATTATTTATGAACACTTACGTACCAGTGGGGAGAGAATAAAATGATGCAGCATTTTTTAAAACATGCTGGAAGTGGCCCTGGCCGGTTGGCTCAGCGGTAGAGCGTCGGCCTACCGTGCGGGGGACCCGGGTTCGATTCCCGGCCAGGTCACATAGGAGAGGCGCCCATTTGCTTCTCCACCCCCCCTCCTTCCTCTCTGTCTCTCTCTTCCCTTCCCGCAGCCGAGGCTCCATTGGAGCAAAGATGGCCCGGGCGCTGGGGATGGCGCCTTGGCCTCTGCCCCAGGTGCTAGAGTGGCTCTGGTCACAACAGAGCGATGCCCCGGAAGGGCAGAGCATTGCCCCCTGGTGGGCAGAGCGTCGCCCCTGGTGGGCATGCTGGGTGGATCCCGGTCAGGTGCATGCGGGAGTCTGTCTCTCCCCGTTTCCAGCTTCAGAAAAAATACAAAAAAAACACAAAAAAAACAAACAAACAAAAAAAAAAACACATGCTGGAAGTTTTTTAAAAAGTTAACTATCTTTAGAATTACTGTATGACTTAGAAATTCTAAGGCATACACCTAAAAGAAATGAAAATGTATAGCCACATAAAATCTATACATAGATGTTCATAACACCATTATTCTTAATAGCCAAAAAGTGGAAACAACCTAAGTGTCCATCAACTCATGATTCAGTAAATAAACAAACTATGGTATATCCATACAATGGAGTAGTATTCAGCCATAATTGATGTACTGATAGATGCTACAACATAGATAAACCTTGAAAACATTAGATTAAGTGAATGAAACCAGTCACAAAACACCACATATGATTGTATGGATAAAATAACCATTTTATAATTTCTATTTTAACTTTGGCATAGTTCCTAGTACATAACAAGAACATATATTTGATAATTCCTTTTATATTGAGTAAGCTTCCAAATTCTTGTAAATGTGAGGGAGAGTCAATGAGAGAAATATTGTTTTGGGGGCTGAAACTTAGAAGACAGATTTTAGCAGGATTTATAAATACACATCATTAGTATAGAGCAGTGATTTTCAACCTTTGTTTCTCATGCACTCATAAACTAATTACTAAAGAAAAAGGGGCCCTGACCTCTTTCTTCTCCCTTAGTAACTAACTTATTTGTGCCATGAGATGAAAATGGTTGTATTTAGTCAAGGGCACTGACCTTAGTAATTAGTGTGTGTTTGTGCCATGAAAAAAAAAGGTTGAAAATCACTGGTATAGAGATACATTAGTAACAGAAACCTTAGGAGTGAATAAGACCGTCTACCGCCCTGGTCCATGAACCTCACTGTTGATCAAATTCATTTAGGCAGTTTTAAGAAAATGCAGATGCTTGGTTTAACCTCAGAATTTCTGATTTAAATAACTGGGAGTGTAATAAGCATCATATATATTTTTTCAAACTTCATATTATATATTTTAAATGTGCAGCCAGTATTGGAAATCTAAGATTTGGTTTTTTTCCTGAACTGTAGTCACTATATCGTGTTTACTCACAAGACACAGCATGCAGTGTGGTAGCTCAAGCAGTGGCTATAGTTTGAACAGTCTTTCTGGTTTTGCCAAAGAAAACAGGAACTCACTGTTAGTCTCTTTCTGTAAAGTAAAAGGCCAGAAAGTCCTTGGCACAATGTAGAGGAAAGAACCGAAAGACTTTGGGAGATAAAGAGTTAGATTAAATGGATCATGTGTCTCACCTCTATACCCTGGCAGGGCCTCGAAGACCCTTCTCCCTCGCCAGTAAAAATAGAGTGGGAAGGGAAATACCCAAATATTTAAAAGTGCTTTGCTAGCTCTTTTTATTCCCCCCTGGGCTTGGAATGCTGTTGGAAAAAGATACAATAAAAATGGTGTTCCTGATCTCAGTGGGGGTGTGAGGAGCCACCTGAGGCCTGGCCTAGGTGATGACTGTTAACAGTCTGAAGCAAAATGGGTATTGTTTTAATAGCCAGATGCTACACTCAGGGATCAGGGAATGGCTTCAGGAGCAGAAATCTCTGGCTGTGGTTAATTAATCATGGGGTCTCCAGGAATGAAATAGACAGGCAATTAAGGTGTGCCTTGATTTATTTAACCAAAGCTATTCTAGGATTGATGAACAGAGGCCTCATAGGAGCCAATGTGCTAGAGAATTTTTGGTTCACAGACCCAGTGAAGGGGAGGCTAGTACCCAGGAGAAACGATCCTGCTGTACCACTACCCAGGCACGCTGCGAATCTTCTGTTGTGTCCTTCCTAATGGGGCTGACAGTCATCAACCTGAATAGTTGTGCATTGAGGAAAGGGAAACACTTAAACTCCAGAAATATTGGATCACTAATTCCTGGGGAGCTGTAATTCCTCTGTAATCAGCTGGTTAGAATGAGGGATCATTATAGAGTGCAGATTTTAAATGGAATAATGACTGGAGTTTATTTCACGGTAGCCTGAGTAGGACTTACTTTCTTGGGGTCACTTTCTCAGTGAAGTGAGTGAAGTTGGAATACAATATAAGAAAATGGCAGAATCCCACAGTTTCTCACACCATAAGGGCCAGGGCCCAGGGGCCACTGCCATCGTGGCCATGTAGATGCAGGTTCTCATTGGATTCAGACAGACGGTAAAGAAACGTGGAGCCAAAAAATGGTGAGCCATGCCTTTATTAAAGTCTTGCACCGACCAGTGAGCAACACACAGGAAAAACATTTCCCTTTCACTCATTCAGAGCTTCCAAAGCCCTGACATATTCTCCAGTTCCACATCCAGGAGAATCTTCTCTGGTTCCTCCTAGAATCAAAGGCCCCACCAGTCTCAGCAGAGCTCACAAAGCCCCTCAGCTCTGGTTCCCCATCTGCTCACCTTCTCTTTCCTTGCCAACATGGCTTCTTCTTCAGCACTCTGCATTCTCTCACCTTTTCTCTCATTCTGCAAACCTAGCTTCTTTCTCCTCTTCTCCTTCTGCTCTCTTTTCAAAACTTTCTGGCACGAAAACCTCTCTTCCAGCAAACATTAGCTAAGCAATGCCCCCTCTCAAGCAGGAAGGTAATTTGCAATTTCACAGACCACGTATACCTGGTGCTGCTCAGCCCCCAAAGCAAACTATAAGCGAGCAAACATAAAAAAATCATATTTTACAAACTTATTTGACCAACAGCTAATATTTTAGGAAGATACAAGTGGAGGCCAATTGGTACTCTTCTTTTCTGCCAAAATAAGCCAAGAACTAGAGCACTACAACCATGGAGGTTGCTTCCTAGAAGGTGTAGATTTGGTGGTTAATTTAACAGGATAATTTGCCTTCTGCAGTCTCAAAGGTCTTGGAGAATGACTGTGGATTATTGGAAACTGTATAGCCAGGGGCTGCCATCGTGGCCATTCACATGCAGGTTCTCATTGAATTTGGGGCAGATGGTAAAGAAATGGTGGGGTCCGAGGATGGTGGGCCATTCTGTTTATTGGTGTCTCACCAAGATAGGCAAGCCACAAGAAAAGCAGATTTTCTGCTTTTCCCATAGAGGGCAAGGGATCAGGGAGGCCTCTGCAATGCTGATGGCAGGAACTGAGAGCAAGAGCCCCTGGTCTGCTTCATTTTACAGTGTAGAAAATTAAATTCTTTAAGCCAATATACAAATAAGGAAGTCTCTGATACAAAGCCACTTATCTGAGGCATAAATGGGATTCCTCATAAGAGTGCACCACTCCCTATCATGCAACAGTCAAGGGTGTGGGGAAAAGCTTGGTTTTGAGAAGACCTTAGTATTAGAAGGGAGGGAAAGGCTTAGTCTTAAAACTAAGCCTTAGGCTATAAGGACTTTGCTAGCTTACAGCCTGTATCCCACACCCAAAGTGAGCAAACATATATATCACATTTACAAACTTATTTGACCAACAGAAACAAAATCAATTGACGGTCCAGTTGTGGCTGCTATTGTGTCGTGTAGACAATGACTTCTCAAAGACCATATGGGGTGCGCTGAGGACCTAGGGGAGACTGCATCACAATCCCCTATACAGGTATCATGTGACAGCCCTGACCCCCAGTCCTTATGGGTATTTATTGATACACACAAAATAGAAATAGGGACAAGAATGAGGAAGTCAGAAAGGGGAACTTCTTTAGAGAAAATTAAAGGGCAAGTTAGTAGCTCAAATGTCCCCATCTATTGATTAATCAGAATTGCTAATTATATTTCTATTGTGCTGCATTCAGCACAGTACTGTGTTCAATACTTTTCTCAGTAAGCCACTGTGGCCTTTCCCTCAGGGCACTGGACTCTGTCCCTGTTTTATGTTCCTATTCAGGGCCTCTACACTATTGTAGATTTTTTTTCTCCTTACTAGAATAAACTAATGTATCTTTTAACATATATGGTACAGTTATTGGTCCTGCCAAAACATTTTTTATATACTTGGTTTAAAGGCATTACCAGAAGTTTGCCTTCACTGACAGAAGCACCAATAAATCTTTATTGCCCTGCCTCAGGGATATGTCAGCTCTCTAACTATGTACCATCTAGTTTGCTGGGACCTTGACCGTGTCACCACTTTGATCCAAGTAGTACAGTTGTCGGCAAACTGTGGCTCGCAAGCCACATGCAGCTCTTTGGCCCCTTGAGTGTGGCTCTTCCACAAAATACCATGTGTGGGCGCTACCTCAATAAGGAATGTACCTTCCTATATAGTTTAAGTTTAAAAAATTTGGCTCTCAAAAGAAATTTCAATCATTGTACTGTTGATATTTGGCTCTGTTGACTAATAAGTTTGTCAACCACTGAAGTAGTACATCATTTTGATCTGATACCCACAAAACATCATGCTGATAGAACATTGTTGGGCAAATGAGTTTGTATAATCTGTATTTTCTAGTTTTGCTCACTCTTATTGTTAAAAATGGAAGCTGCTCATGTGATGATGCTCTCCATGATACAGCTGATTACTTTCATGCTTGGGAAGGGGCTTGGTTATGCTAATGTATGCTGGGGGAGGACTTTCATGCTGAAAAATTTTAAAAGGAGGAGCTAGGAGGCCATATTTTGGGGAGAGAGACCACATTGTTATAGGGTAGAGAAGCCATGTGATTGGAGGAGAGGAGGCAGTCAAGATGGCCGGGTGCTGAAGGAGAAGCCAGTCTGTGCAGAGAGGAGAAGGGAGATAGGGAACCAGAAGGATAAGACTGGTGGGGGCCTTTGATTCTAGGAAAACTCAGATGTGTCAGTAATTTTTTGAGCACTGAATGAGTGGGTTTTGGAACCCACTGTGTTTGTGTTTACTCGCTTTCCGAGTGTGAGCTAGGAATAAAGGTAATGGCCCACCAGTTCTTGGCTCTGTTGCTTCATTACCGTCTGTCCAAATCAAATGTAAATCTGCAAAAGCCAGGCGGCTGTGATGCTGGCTGTGGCTACTGGTCTTACAAACATGAAGATCTGAAAATTCAAATGATCTTGGATGCTTTTGTCAGTCACATGTATGTCTGTGAAATACCATAAAAATAAAGACCTCTCATAGGATAGTGAAGGGCCTAGGTGTCTGAGGGTCTGTGGCATTCCAGGCTACTCCTTTTAATAAGGGTATCTGAACTTTGAATGCGGCTTCTTTGTATGTCTTACTCTG
The DNA here is from genome assembly GCF_036850995.1 of Saccopteryx leptura. Classification (NCBI taxonomy): domain Eukaryota; kingdom Metazoa; phylum Chordata; class Mammalia; order Chiroptera; family Emballonuridae; genus Saccopteryx; species Saccopteryx leptura. The sequence continues at coordinate 259,837,300 of NC_089505.1, read as the reverse complement.
CCCATCAACAAGATGACCCAAATTTTGTCCATCTATAATTGGAATCCATAATAATAGAAAGCTTAGCACCTGGTTCACTGTTGCAGTGCATGTAACTGTCAACAGGTCCTTATGACCAAGTAGCTTTCATGATGCTCAAATTATCTACACTAGGCAAATACTGAATAGACACTTGCTAACTCCCAGTAGTCAATACACAGAGAAGGATCTCAGGTTTGGACAAAGGCCATGCCCTCTTCTGTAGTTAACATTGTGTGAAAAAGTTCCTGACTTGATATTAGCTCTGGAGGAAACTAACCATGATGTAAAATCAGTGGCCGTTTCCATGCCATGCAGGTTCTCATTGGATTCAGGCAGATGGTAAAGAAACTGTGGAGCCAGAAAATGGTGGACCATTCTGTTTATTAAAGCCTCATAATGGCAGATGAGCAAACAGGCAGGGAAGACCACTTCCCTTTCTCATCACAGACCCTCATCAGTATCAGCACTCCTGATTCACTCCCTGGCCTCTCCAGCAAAGCAGGCTGTGAGAAAAAACCCTTCTCCAGCAAACAATAGCCACTCCCAAGCAGGAAGGCAATCCACAATTTGCAATCTACCACCCTGAGAGCAAGCAACCACAGCCTTTCATAGATTATACACACCTGGTACTGCCCAAATACAAGCAAGAAAACCTAAAAAACATTTGTTTACCCAATATTCCAACCCTTTACTCACTTCACAATCTACACCATAGGTATCCCCGTGCAAAGAATGGGTGGGGTACGTTATATAAACAAACTATAACAACAGTATAAGTTATACAATTACAACAATTACAAAGGTTCCCTATACAATATTTCCCTGAGCACTCTGCCCAAGGTGCAAACTTGAGGCCCATCTCTAGCCCCCTACTCCACAGTAGGTGGAAGGGCCTGTATAATCCAGGGCTCTGTCCATGGAAACTTTAAGTGTTCTTGGTGCATCTCTCCAACTGGATGAGAACAGCTACCCAGTGCAAGAAGGCCTCCACTGGAGCTGGGCTCCCCCACTGGCATCTCTCATACTTTCCAAAAGTAGCATGTCCATCCAGCAAGAGAGCTGGTGCCCCCCTCTGGTTGCAGTCCAAAAGTCCATTACACCTCTCCATGATCAGTCCATGATAGACAGCCCAGCTGTCTGTGCAAATTACCAAAGTAAAGGTCCATTACAGGAAACTAGGTTCACATGGGCCCTGAGGCCTCCCCCCTCATCCTTGCCTTAAGGATGAGTGCATGGCAACAGTGGCCAACCTCTTCATCTCTGCTCTGGAGAGCATGATGCTGTCTACCCCTATGTCCCACAATTGCAGCAACCAGGCTACCAGTGCCCCCAACTCCATCAACTCTGTTCAGGTGTAGGGCCAGATCACAGAGTGCTCCACTACCTGGGGAGATTGTGGCTGCCCCAGAGGGACTCTCTGTTGCTGGGTTTTTACCTTCTGGGCAACCACTGGCCAAGCTCTGAGTGTGTGGATGGCAGCTTCAGCCTGAGCCTCTTCATCCTCAGAAGAGGAGCTGGAAATGCCTGCTTCTGCCGAGTCAAAGCCACTCTACCAGCACAGCTCCATCTTTAGCTCCTGCAGTGGCCAGCTCTCTGCCTGAAGCTCAACCCACAGTTGCTCCTCCAAAGCTGCGAAATTTCAACTTCCAGGGCAAACTGCAACTCGCAAACCCACTTGGCCTCCTTCTCCAAAGACCTTTCCAGTTCCAGGAGCTGTACCTGCAGTTCTGGGATCAGCATCTCTTTCTCCCGTGACCATTCCAGCTCATGCCATTGCTGCTGCTTGGTTTGCAGACCTCGGGCAGCCTCTTGCAAAGAGCTCTTGGTTTCCTCTAGCAGGGCTGTAAAAAATAGCCAACCCAAAGTCCCCAAAAGGGGTGCCATGGGAAACCATAGACTGGGGAGCAATGACCACTCCTGTACCCCACTCCTCAAGGGTGTTGATGACTCCATATCAATCTGATCTGTATCTTGCTGGCTGTGCTAGATGTAATGACAATGGCCGCTGCCATGGCCATGCAGGTTCTCATTGGATTCGAATAGACAGTGAAGGAACTGTAGAGCCAAAAAATGGTGGGCCATTCTGTTTATTAAAGTCTTGTAATGGCCGATGAGCAAACAGGCAGGGAAGACTGCTTCCTTTTCTCCTCACAGGCCCCCATCAGTCTCAGCACTCCTGACTCACTCCTTGGCCTCTCCAGCAAAACAGACTGGGGGGAGGGGGACCCTTCTCCAGCAAACAATGGCCACTCCCAGGCAGGAAAGCAATCCACAATTTGCAATCTACCTCCCTGAGGACAAGCACCTACAGCACCTACAGTCTTTCATAGATGATACACAAACACCAAGCTGCCCAAACAGAAGTGAGTAAACCTAGAAAACAGCTGTTCACCCAACATCATGGGATTCCATTTGGCTCCTGCTGTTCTTCATGAACTATGTTCTATCTAATCATCCCAGCCATACAGTTTGTGGTGCCCTGAAATTTAAACACTAGAAATGATCTACATTCCTATGCCTTCAGCAAACTGCCATACTTGTTTGAACTCACAATGATATCCTAGAGAGAGTTTCCTGTGAAACTCTCTGAGGATTGACTGAGGATATAAAAGTCAATTTTATATCCTCATTTAAGCAGTGGAGGAAGTTAAGTGTCCTGGTTTTAGGATAGCTCCATACTGTATGCCTCTACTAGAGGGAAGGTGATTGCTGACTCTCAGGGTAATTGAAAATAGAAATTACTTTAGTAGGAAAACATGTACTTTAGATGTTGAATACTTTTCATGGAAGGTGATCTGGCTTGAGGTCGGGATATATACTAATGCCTAGACAGGAGCTAATAATATAGATTACCTAGGATATGAAAAAAACAAGATCAAAGATTGGTAAAAAGCAAGTTTATGGAATGGGTACATGTATGGAGTGGATCTCTTAACATAGTCCCAGAACCTGGAAATGTTTGTACCTTGAGCAAATATTCAGTAGAAGCCCCAAAATGGCGAAGAGAATTCTTATAATCAGGTAGGTAGGATGACATTCTGGCCTAGTATTTGATCAATGATCTCATCACCACAGTGGTGCTGGGGTAGGAGATATGAAGAAGGCAATTAGAAAGGAAAGAATGAAACGTGGGAGGGGACATTGCAAAACAGAAGATTTGCAGAATTTTTATCAAATGGCTCTGAAAGCCCAATGAAATCAGAGATGATGAATTTATAGCGACAGTGAACTGAGTGTTTCTTCAACATATTGGATTTAAGAGCAGAAAAATTAAATTGATGCAAATTTGGGGGGTTTAACAGTAGCTATAACTGGAACTACAACTTGCAGGGGGAATTCAGTAGGGAGCAGGGGAACTATTGCTCTATCTAAAAAAAAAATCTGTTTTGCAACATTGGTAATTAAGAAAAGACTGCAGAGATAATAGTTTAACATGAAAGTTAGGATTATGATGATAACACATAAGAGGAGGCAGTGCTTGAGCAGGATCGTGGGTCACATTAGAAAGAAAATTCAAATTTGGCTACTTTTTGTTCAGTTCACTAGCAGCCACTGCACAGGTCTTTCAAAACTTGTTCCTCTGATTTCTGAAATTAACCTTTTCTGAAGAGTAGTGGGACAAGACAGCATAGAAGGCACTGAATATTCTGGTCACAGAGTGATTGAGGTGATATACCATAGGGACAATACAGAATAGGCAAAGAAGTGATAGGTCATGAACTGAAAAAAATGGGGTTATAAAATTAAAGGAGTACATGGGACAAAGGTGGTTTATCTTGCATCCAACCTCTGCTCTTGCCATTACTATTTTCTTGACCTGTCTATTATTTGCTACTTTCCATGTCTTTGACATACTCTTCTCAATAGAAAGCCCTACCCTCACCTGCCAATTCATAGATTTTCACTTCTTCAAAATGTTGCTCCAAAAGTGTTTTTAATCACCTTAATTATACCTGAATTTTAATCTACCCTTCATCAACACCTCGATATTGTGCTATTTGAAGACTCTGCATTATAGTGATTTGCACTTGTTGATGTTTCTCTGAAAGTGTTTTTATCATTTAATATGCATTTTTTTCTGTTTCCTACCTGTTGGGCAGATAAAATATATTATGCTCACTTTGTTAAAGATGGTGCTGCCCACCATGGAAGCCTGTCGCCCAGGTGATTGCTTGGGATGGGCGTGATTATGTTAATATGTGTTGGGGGAGGGCTTTCACACCAAAAGGTTTTAAAAGGAAGAGAGATCATATTGTTCTGGAAGGAAGAGTGATTATGTTCTAGGAGAAGCCCATGCTGTAGGAGAGCAGAGGAAGGCCACATGGAGGAGGCCAGAAAAAGCAGTCAAGATGGCGAGTGCTGAAGAAGAAGCCAGTTTGTGCATAGAGAAGGAGATGGGTAACAGAGATGAATAAGGCTAGTGAGCTAGAAACATTTGATTCTAGGAAACTCAGATGAGTCAGTGGCTTTGGGAGCCCTGAATGGAAAGGGAAGTGTTTTCCCACTGTGTGTATTTCTTACCCGCCAGGTGCAAGCTAGGATTAAAGGTAATGGCCCACGAGTTATTGGCTCCATTGTTTCATTACTGTCTGTCTGAATCTAATGCAAACCTGCATGGGCCAGGTGGCTGTGATGGTGGCCGTGCCTACTGGCCATACACTACCCAAACTAAAACAAAATGCTAGCAGATACTCTTTTTTTTTCTACTCTGACATGGTGGATTTAGGATTTACCAGTCAGTGAGCTGTTGATACAAAAAATATGTTAAAAATATTTTAATTTGCTTTGAATTATGTGAATAGGTTATAAATGGTCAATTCTGAGATTTTTACTGATAAATCTTAAGTTTGAATTTTTATTGAGGATAAAAGGTAAAAATTTGCATTTAAATTCTTCATTTCTGTTTTTTGAAAACATAAACTGAATCATAGTGCAAAGGCATTTTGTCAGGAGGCAAAAAATAGTGAACTTTAAAACCCAGAAATATTGGAACCAATAAAATACAGCTTAAAATATTTTAACTTGGGATTCAGTAGGGGAGCATGAAAATTATGCAATTAAGATTATACTAGAAAAGGAGTAATAGTAATCATTTTTTATAGACGATTTCTTCCATCATTGAAAATTATATAGAAAAATTCTAAAACCGTTACTAAAGAATGATAATGTAAATTAATCTATGGTGCTGATGGGATGGTTCTTGCACCATAAATTGCTTTATTGTTTTTAATACCAACAACATTAGTTAATTCAGTACTAGCATTTTTCATGGGGTCCTCTTATAAACTGAACCCTTGGGTTTCAAATAGATTTTATTTTGACAAATGCTGCTTTGTAATGTCACAGAAAATATTTCCCCTGGAAAAAAATACTTTGTTTACTCCATTCATAAAAGATTTTGGCAGGGTTTGATAAACTCTATTTTTTTAAACAACCCTCAAAATAACATGCTATTTGCTTTAGGCTTATATATCTTATGGGATGTGTCAAAGATTCTGAGCATTACATTTTAAAAGACTTGTGTAACAGCAACACATGTGGATCTGAAAATAACCCGGCATTCAAGAAACTTGTCTGCTTAGCCAGTTCCAAATAAGATTATTTAATTCTAATCTAGAATAACAGTTTGTAAAGTTATGTAATATAATTTAAATAGCCACTTATAGATTGTGAATAGATTATTAATTTGTGCTGGGTTGTATAGAGGGAACTCTGCATTAAGAAGATTGGACAAAAGAGACAATTCTTCTGATCCCTTTGTTCTCTGCATCTATAAATGAGTGAGAGAAAGCACCAAGATAGCAATCATGAGATGCAGGTTGAGCCATGGTCTTCTAAACACACACACACACACACACACGCATATATAACTATACAAAATATATATGTGATACGTGCATTGACTTTTATGACACAGTTTGGTGTTTATTATGAAAATCTTTTTATCATAACAAATTCTAAAATTATATTAATAAAGCACTATAAGCATAGGCCGCTGATTAAAGCTATGTTCATTTTTATTTGGCTTCTATTAAAATTGACTTTTATATCAAATTTTAGGCATTTCAGGATTTAAGTTTTAAATCTGGAAATGCAGGATTATTTGCTTCAAGTTCCTAGTTTATGTTATTAGTATAGACCCTGTTCATTTTTATTTAACCTTTAAGAAAATATTCCAAATAACAATTCTAATCTTACCTACTACAATAGCTATTCTTTAACTGATATGTCTTTTATTTTATAAGAACAATCTATAGATATAGATAATAAAGTTCAGTTTCTGTTGCTACAAGTAAGTGTTTGGCAGGAAATCAGAGAAATGATTTATTAAAATGATTTGATTACAGTAACTTTTAAATATAAAATTTTAGTGAGCCAGACTATATCAAATCATAAATAGGTGGTACGATATCATACGACAGGTAATAAGTCTGATTGACTATATAAAATTATTCTTAATCCATTACAATTGTGTCTTATGAAACTGTCTTATAAATAAGTTACTTAAGGCTGGGAAGAGATGTTTCTTTCTAGCCCCTACATCAACCAATTAACTATGTTGTATAATATTAGGAATTAAAGAAATACTGCTTAATAAATTTATGAATGAGTATGACCAGCTTCCAGCTTATCTGAAGAGCATGGTAAGAAACAGTGAGGGCCTTTCTGCACTGCATTCTACAAAACATGACTTTTGCCAGCAGTGCCCTGTCTCAGTCTGCCAAGGAACTGCTGTTAATATTTCTCAGGTTCCACAAGGAAACTCTATCACTTTTATAAAAAAATAGTATTTATATTGCTTTAATTTTCATTTAATACATCTCCATGAGGTCCATCACTATATAAAAAATTAGACAAAATGTGTAACCTCAACACAGATCATTTAGGGTTATTACTGGAGACAGGTAATAGCCTACTTAGAAAGCTAGCAAAATATAGAGCTCTAACTAGTTTCCTAACTGATCCCTGGGTTCATCCTTACCCCTCTATTACCAACACAGAAACCTCTAAGATCCACTTTAAGTAAAAATCATGTCATGTCACCATGCTGCTCAAACTTTCCAATAGCTCCCCATTTCATTCAAGTAAAAGCCAAAAACCTCATAATACATAGTTTATAAGGTTCTACAGGATCACCTCTGCCACCTCCTCTTTTTCTCCGATCCCATTCCCTACTATTCTTGCTCACTGCTCTAGCCGTATTAACCTTGCTGTTCCTTGAACAGACCAGGCACACTTCAGTCTCAAGGCTTTGCACTGCTCATTCCTTTGCCTAGACTCTTTGTTTCCCAAATAATTTCTCCCTCTCTCCTCATGTTCATCTTTGCCCATATGTTATTATCATTATTGCTTTTTAGTAAGAGCTCTAAGTCAACTCCATTTAATATTATAGGCTACCAGAACCACATCCTATATCCTTTAGCCAAACTTATTGATTTTCTCTAGGCTTATTATATTCTAAGAATTTAACTTATTTTGCTTATTGTTTATCTCCACCTCCACCCCACCCCAAGAATGTATATAGATTTCATGAAACAGAATATGTTTTGTCTTATTTTCTGTCATGTCTATAGCACTTAGACTAACTAGTCCCTGGAATATAGTAAAATTTCAAATATTTGTTGAATAAACTATCACATAAACAAATTTTGCCTTATTTTTATTGGTTTTCAGTCATATTATCATCATAAACATACTAATAAAAAATGAGTAAATAAGCTACATAACCTGAAATCTGAAATGAGCTGATACAAATAAGTGTCATAGTTTACAAATAATATGCATTTGCAAATGAAATATAAATGCCAAAAATGATTATCACATTTTTCTGTAAATTATAATATATGACCTTGAACATATTTAAGGAATGAATGCAACAGCATGGCTCACCCAAGCATCCATTCTGAATAGCGCCTATAGCCCTGTGGTGCAAGGAGAAAGCCACATTCATCCCCACATTGCCCTTAACTGTAGCTGAAATTCAATATATTCTATATAAGATCCAGACAAAGGTGAATTTTAAAAATGTAAGTTAGTTTGGTAGATCAGGTAGGTCTAGTGTTTACTAACTCAACCCAGGCCATCACTCATGGGGAAAAATGCTGTATGAAGGTAACCACTGCTGAAGAATTCATGACTTCATTATATAGGACTTATTCAGACTTAGAACATTTCCTATGTTTAACCACACCAACTCAGGGACGATGAATTGGAGCAAAAGACATTCATCAGTCAGATATAATTTTTCATGAGGTATTCTTAAGGAATATTGGCAACTGGGCCTACTGTACTAACATAATGAAGTACTGACTAGCCATACTATTTGATAAAGTTATCTAACACTTCAGAGTCTGCCACTGCATGAACTTATAAACTGGCCCTGGCCACATGCAATATTTTTTTACATCAGATGCCAAAATCCATAGAAGATTTCATAAAGGCCAGAATCCATGCCTTTATGTAGGGCTCACATGGAGCAATGGAGGAGGAGAAGGACATTTGACCACATTAGCCAAATCAAATTTGGCAATCAGTGGGATGATAGAAGTCAAAGCAGTCTTATCTTGTCAGATTCTTCTGCATTCCTAGCACCTGGCATACTCTACTGATTCATTCCTTCAACACTTTATTTCTTCATTCAGAAATAATTATTGAGAACCTACTTGTATAAGGTGCTGCTGCAGTTAAGGTAGTGAACAAGAACCAATACAGTCCTTGCCAAGGTGGAGCTTACATCTAACTGAAGAGGCAGAGGTCACATAGTACAATTATGGTATCTATTACAGAGGAGAAGCAGAAGTTCATAAGACAGCATATTACTTAGATCTGACCTAGTTTTGAGGTACGAGATATAAGCTTTCATAGGAACTGATTAATCCAAGATCTGAAGGATGGATAGGAGTTAATTAAAAGAAAGAGAGGAGGGCAATATGTACAGGGGCGCCAATCTGAGGTAGAAAGGAGCATGGTACTTTCAAGAAACTGAAAATAAAGAATAGGAGTGTGGAGAGGAGTAAAATTATGCTAATGTGTAAGGTAGAAGACAGTTCTTAGAATGCTTGATGTCTATGCAAGGAATTTTAATTTTATCATAAAGGTAATAGAAAGAGTTTATGGGAGTTTAAACCAGAGACTTACATGGTAAGACATGATTAGAGGTTGGTTGAGGGGTTCACCCTGAGTGTAGAATATAACAAACTTGGTATATAAATTCTTAGTGGGCTACAGTGTTGATAAGAGAAGTGCCAAGATGAGGGTCAAGATTCATTAAAAGACTAGTTAGGCCCTGGCCGGTTGGCTCAGTTGTAGAGCGTTGGTCTGGCGTGCAGGAGTCCCGGGTTCGATTCCAGGCCAGGGCACACAGGAGAGGCGTCCATCTGCTTCTTCACCCCTCCCCCTCTCCTTCCTCTCTGTCTCTCTCCTCCCCTCCCACAACCAAGGCTCCATTGGAGCAGAGTTGGCCCGGGTGCTGAGGATGGCTCTATGTCCTCTGCCTCAGGCACTAGAATGGCTCTGGTTGCAACAGAGTGGTGCCCCAGATGGGTGAAGCATTGCTCCCTGGTGGGCATGCCAGGCGGATCCTGGTTGGGCGCATGTGGGAGTCTGTCTCACTGCCTCCCCCTTTCCAACTTCAGAAAAATACAAAAACAACAAAAAAAGACTAGTTAGCTAACTGCTTTTACTAACTTTTAACTAGGTCATTGGATGTTTCAGGAGATTATCTGAAATGAGCTTTCCTTGGACTATCTTTTAAGTTATATTTTTCATACATTAGACTAGATAGCTAAAGACAATTGAGAGGTTATTGAAGTAGGCTATGATGGCACTTGCTGGGGTGCTGGTGATGCAAATGAGAAGATTCTAAAGACAAGAAATAAAATCAAGGCTTGTTGATTAATTGGTTATAAGGTAAGATGGCATAACTGAAAGCATAGTTTAGTTATTTACTAGGCTCATGGAGAGAGAAAGAACTGGTTAGTGATTAAGAAATTGTGAGTTCAATATTAAATACATAGAGATTGAGATGTGTGGACAAGTCCTGCCAGGGGTGAGGATGATGGAGATGCAAAGACCCGACTCCAGGGACCAGGTTCAGTGATGCAGATCCACTTTATTCAGGAAGTAAGCTAGCTTATATACACACGTTCAGCCTATAGGGTGTTACAGTGTGTTCCTCAAAGCAAATGGCTGAAAAGATCAGGGAGCTGCATGGTTGGCACTAAGTCACTTCCTTATAGCAGGTGAGCTCCCTTCCTGGGTATGCCTAGGAGGGTTCTGGGAGCTGGAGTATTCTCACAGCATTGCATCTGCCACAGCTGCTAGGAATGCACTCTGCACTCCACCCACATCTCCCCCTTCTCTTTTAATTAAGGCCAATTGGGCTTGATGAATGACAGCTTGCTGTTGTTGTAGCTTCTGAATGCTACACATTATGCAACAGAACCCTAGTAGAACTAAAACAACTATAATACCTATTATACCATATGCTAATAGATTAGCTGGATTAAACAATGAGGCAAGCTTCTGTAATGTTTGACTAGTTAGGAAATAGAATGGGGGTCTTAAACAGGGGATCCTCCTAGGGGTTGGGATGTTATTTCCCTCCCATTGTGTTACAGAGGCCTTCTAGGTGCTGTTAAACACAGTTCCATTTTGATTGTTAAAAATGGACGTAGGTCCATGCACACTCCCTTCCCACAAAGGTCCCAGCGTCCAAACACAGAACGGATGGCTTGCCGCAGGCTGCGTACTGCATATGGTTGCATTCTGTCTTTCAGCCTCTGATGCCAAACTCCAAGGTTGATGGTCTGTGCATCCAGGCTAGAGGCAATGTGGCAATCTTTCCAGGGAATTCCTTCTCTCGGGAGTGTTCTTAGATGTTCATCATACAGGAACAGGCAAAGAGGCAACCCTGGAAGGCAAAGTTAGTGGGGTGGGCCCAGCTGTTGGTAGCTAGGGGGAGGAGGGCTTGTAGGCCATTTACAACAAAGTCCCCTGTAGTATGATTTCAAAGGAGGACCCACCCCTCCGAGGGGACAGTGTTATTATTCAGAGTAAACTTAAGTAGCATTGGCTCACTGAGGTTACCCCATATAGTGCCATTCCACTGTTGGGATTCCTGGCCTCTATTGTCACAAGGGAGACTAAGGGAGCAGTTACTGGAATATACTGCTACAAACTGTGGGCTATCAACTTCAACAGGCATAATTATGCCAGGGTGGGGAACAGCCAGCCAGACGTGAGGATCTCCTCATACCTGGGAGTTCATTGTGATAATGGCACACATAAGGAGGAAGAGTACCTGGACCTGGGGGTCCGTCAGGGGCCATTCTCTGGTCTTGCTCCGCCAAAGCCTTCATATCCCCCCAGGTGATGGGGTGCGCACATTGGCTGCGAGGTCTTCTTCTGGAGACTTGCCAACTCCTGGGCTGGGAGGTTCGTCGGAAGGATCATCTTGGGACACCGGGAGTGGTAGTACATTCCTTCCTGGGATCCAAATTGGATTTGGGCTATTTTCTGGAAAACCACAAGCATAACCTCTTCCTTGTGTTAGAAGAGGGTGTGGTCCCCACCACTGTGCCATGGCTGGGTCCTTCCAGTGTCATTTCAGAGAGAGGGGTGGGGGAGAGAGGGAATGAGAGATATAGAAAAATAGAAAAGACAGACAGACAGAAAAAAAAAAAAAGACACATGGGGGCATATAGGCTGGTCTATGGGTCTGCAGCAGGAACACGTGTTAGAGTTAAAGCTGGGATAGAAAATGGCATCTAAGAGGCTGGGGTGGGGCATTGAGCCCTGGCAGGGAATGCGGAAATAGCGACTTCTGCTTTTTCTGGTGGCAGAGCTGATGGTGCAGTTAGCAATTCGGTTGGTTTCATTTCTGCGCGCTCAGCCATGATTTTGTCAAACTCAGAGCCTAAACTACTTTTTTCCTCAGTGGAGGGGGGACAAATAGGGAGGTAGGGGCTCCCCAGAGAGAGGGCTAGCCTGTAATATTTTTGGCACCGGCGGAGGGTCCCCAGCAGGAGCACTGGTCAGGCAGGCATGTATCGCTAGCAGGGCAGGAATAAGGCTGAGAGGGAAGGTTTGTCCTTCATGTACTTCAGCTGAACGGACGCCCTGGAAAGCTTGGGCCCAAGTATCGGGGTCCCAAAGAGGTGCGTCCCAGAGACAAGGGTTGAAACCTGAGAGGATTTTCCAGTAGGTACAAAGATCCTTTTCACTAACTTTAACTCACCTACTCTGCAATAGGGTGTGCAGGGCTCAAGCCTGTGGGGCTCAAGAGTGAGGGAGAAGGTTTCCCATTGCAGAGGGTCACTCATCCATCCCTGGGATATTGGTTAGGTCCCTGCCCCACGTTGGGCACCAGTTGTGGACAAGTCCTGCTGGAGGTGAGGACGATGGAGATGCAAAGACCCAACTCCGGGGACCAGGTTCAGTGACGCAGATCTACTTTATTCAGGAAGTAAACTAGTTTATATACATGGGTTCAGCCAATAGGATGTTACAGCATGTTTCTCAAAGCCAATGGCTGAAAAGATCAGGGTTGCTGCATGGTTGGTCCTGAGTCACTTCCTTATAGTGGGCAAACTCCCTTCTGGGTATGCCCAGGAGGGTTCTGAGAGCTGGAGAATTCTCACAGCATTGCATCAGCCACAGCTGCTAGTAATGCGCTCTGCACTCCACCCACAGAGATGCCTGTGAGACATCCAAATAATATGCAAAATGGGTAGTAGCTATATGGGTTTAAACCCCTCAGTTTAAATGGGCAGTAGCAGAGCAACCAAACGGCACCATGATTGGCTCACCATGAAAGCTGGAATGCCACTAGTGGGCAGTAGGGACCAGGTTGACCAGCACTGCAAAAATGGGCAGTTTTTATAAAAAGGTTGACTACCGCTGGAAGCATGGAGAAAAGATCTGGGCTGAAGATATAAATGGGAATAGATTGCACGTAGATGGTAATTGAAACTATTGGCAGAGAATGGAGTCTAGACAATTGAGTAAGAAAAGATTTTGTCTTGAGAAACTCAACTATTTTAAGGCTGGATAGAGAAAAAGGGGCCATCAAAAGATAAAGAGAATAAGTCATCAGAGAGGTAAGAGGAAAACCATTAGCAGCAACTGTAATTATGGAATGCATGAATGTAGGAGAACTTTTAGGAGATAATAGTAGATTCCTCCCTTATCATAGCAGGAAAAAATGTTTTCCTGGCAGGGCACTTGGGTTCCACAGATAGAGAGGCACCTATGTCTACTGGAAGCATCCATTCTTGGCTGCAGAATGTAGAAGTACACCATCCCTAACCCTAGATACATGCCCACATGAGTGAGGTCAGCCGAAGCTGGTCTCCTCTCTAGAAGGCAGGCATTGATAGTGACATATTGGCCTTAAGTGGAACACCATCATCACCACCTAAGTCAGGTTGCATGCTATAGGCACCGTAGCCAGCTTATCAGGAAGGGACCCAGGCCATGGGAAATGACATCCTAGGCTAGGTCCTATGCTGACCGGGCATGAAAGCGAATCCCTTCCTTTCCTATCTTAGACATTACATGTTCTCCACTCATGGGTGGGGCTTAAAGGAGTGCAAAAGGGCCAAAAAAAGGAGTAGTCATATATCTAGAGTGCTTCGAGGTGATTGCCTCAAAGAATACTTTTCTACTTTTAATGTGCATATAAATTATCTAGGGTTCTTGTTAAGATGATTCAATACATCTGATTTGTTGCCTGAGATTCTGGACTTTCAGGTAGTTCTCTAGCTATGGAAATGCTGCTGCCCACACTCTTAGTAGCCCAGGTTTAACTTATATTTGCGGGCTAGCAAGCCGGAAAATAAAATAGCCACTGAAGCAACTAGAGCAGAAACTGATCATGAGAGAGATGGAATGCTATGTGAAGCCCAGATCTGAACAAGCTCTCAGCAAGGTGTATGAATGGCTTTGCCCAATTCATATGTATTAAACCTGGTTACTTTGAGAAAGGGCTCCACCATTTTGGGCTTCAGGATTTTTCAGTGATTTTAATTTCTTAGGTTCCCAAATACTTATTCTAGAAGAGTTTGAAGCATAACACATTTGTAAAAACAGATGTATAGCAGCATCTTTAGCTATGATTTCATTTGGGAATCTAAAAATTATTCCTGATGGTAAAGACAATGGAGAAGTATTTCTAGTAAGAAAAATAAATTCACTTAATTTTTTTAAAGTGTAATTATATAAGGTATATATTATATAATGTGAAATTATGCCTTTTGTGTGTGAGGGAGACTAGAAGAGTTGTATTTGGAACAGCAGTTAAATTCTAAAATACAATAATACAACATCTATGCCTATACAATTTTTGCCTTCTGTAAAGTATGTTCAAAGTAAAAGAAAAAGCTGGGAAAAAAAATATGGCATAGAGAGAGGCAAAGGAAAAAGAACTACAGAATATATAGTATAGAAAAAAGCAGATAAGGAAAATTAAAAGGAGGGTTTTTTCAGGGAAAAACAATTTCATTTTATTGTAAAGCCCTAAATGAAGAAAAGAAGGCTTTGAATGTGAAGATGATTAAAAAGACAAAATCATTAACTAAAGATATTTACAAGTTTAGTCTCTTTCATTTTGATTGTAATTTTAATTAGCTGGACACTGTGGGGGGAAGAAAATGAAAGCCTACATCATTTACTTACTCTGTAAATTGTATTCCACCTTAATTTTCTGCTCTTCAGTTCTTGATTTTCTCTATTTTTTGTTCTAAGTAATCCGGTTATCAGGCTAAACTGATTTTCCCTCATCCAGGTTTAGCATTCAGTATTTGCATCTGTGAACCAAAAATTCACCCCATGGCTTTAGTTTATATTCTTTCAATAGCAAAAACTCTCTCCAGGTAATTTTTTTTCAGTCTTTTGTCTGTACAGCAGGGTGCTTTGTATATCCATGACAGTTAGATGACTAATAACAAAGGAGTCTATTTTTAAAATAATTATGCTCTATTTACACAGTTTTCCACAAAATTTACTCATAGAATTTAGAAGGCAACAAAGCTTTAAAAAAATATCTGTAGTTCTACTGTTCGTTAAAACCATTTTTTCTGTGTGCAAGCAAATTGCTTGTTTCTGTGTCTCTGACAAAATAGAAACAAAAAAAAATCAGTATTAGTTAATCAAGTCCAGGATTTATGTCCGTGTGAATAAAATTTTTAAAAATAACATTGATAAATAATATTGACAAAACACATTTTTTTAAATAAACTTACTTTAGAAAGAATTTATCTCCAAGATACTAGCTGGCCTTTTAGTAGGTTATTTGTTTTACATTTGTTAGAGGGAACACACTTAACATAGCTAACCATATATTATGTGTCTCTCAGTTTGCCCTGCCTTCCAAAAGAAATTTACTCGAATAATGTGAACTAACAATGTCAGAGTGCCTTGAGGTCTAAGGATGAAAGGCACTATTTAAGTGGTAACAAGGATTATTATTATTATTATTATCCATGGATAAAGAGTAACAATTGGCTTTTAAAACCATTGTGGACAATTTTGTTTTGCTTCCTCATACCTCAGAAACATCAGAGCACAGAGTTCTCAGCACATGATATATATAATCAAACTAGGACAGCATACATACAGTGATGAAGAGTATAATCATAATTATCCTAGTAATTAAACATCTCAAAAGTATCTTTGGCTGCCAGTCATAGCAGTTCAAGGTGGAATATTGAAGAAACAACAAACAAAATGAAAGTAAATAATACCAAAAAAACCCTCCACTTTACATCATTAGTTGTTTCTAAGATTTCAAAATTTAATTTGTATGTCTTTAAGGTTTTCCTCATCTTAAAATATAAGCAGTCCTTAAGACAACCTTATTATTTTAATGAAAATTCCACATACTCTCCAGAAACAGAGTTTAGAAAAGGGGTAGAATAAGAGAAGGTAACTAAGAAGTTGAAAAAAGAAATTAAAGGACCTGTTGAGGGTGAAAAAAAAAAAAACAAACATGTGCAGAAAACGAAATATAGCAGCAAAAGAGGTCAAGTTCTTATTCTTACCCAAGAATATAATGATAATGAACATGATCATTAGGGAGTATTATAATCAAAGAATGCTATAGAATTTTATTATCTGAAAGTCTTTGAAACCAGGATACTTGGGTCTTTCTGGCATAGTTTGCAAGCATTGTAGTACCTCGACACACGAGTACTTTAAATCACAAGCAATTTGGGAGACAAGCAGTCACTCAGGTGATTTTTTCGTTTTAAGTCACGAGCAGATATTTGAATCATGAATGTTGGGCAAATGAGTTTGTAAAATTTGTGTTTTTTGAGTTTGCTTATGTTGGTCAAATACGTTTTTAAATATGACATATATGTTTGCTCACTTTTGGTGTGGGAGATAGGCTGTAAACTGGCAAAGTTGTTATAGCCTAAGGCTTAGTTTTAAGACTAAGCCTTTCCCACCCTGGGGGGGTGCACTCTCATGAGGAGTCCCATTATGCCTCAGATAAGTGACTTTGTATCAGAGACTTTCCTATTTTGTATATTGGATTAACGGTTTTGATTTCTACAATATAAAGTGGGGCAGACCAGGAGCTTGCTCTCTCTCGGTTCCTGAGATTAGCATTAGAGAGGAGAGCAGAGAAAGGCCACGTGGAGGAGGCCAGGAGAAGCAGCCAAGATGATGGTGTGCTGAGGGACAAGCCAGTTTGTGCAGAGTTTGTGCAGGGAGAAGAAGATGGGGAACAGAGGTGAATAAGTCTGGTGAGCTAGAAACCTTCGATTCTAGGAAACTCGGAGAAGTCAGTGGCTTTGTGAGCACTGAATGAGTGGGTTTTGAAACCCAGTGTGTGTTTTTACTTGCCGGCCGGGTGCAAGTTAGGATTGAAGCTAATGGCCCACCAGTTATTGGCTCCATTGTTTCATTATCGTCGTTGTTTCATTATCGTCTATCCGAATCTAATGCAAATCTGCATGGGCCAGGCAGCTGTGATGGTGGCTGTGGCTACTGGCTTTATAGCTTACTTTTATTGTTAAAAATGGTGCTAGGCAGCCACGTGTGTGCTTGACCTCAGAGCAGGGCAGTTGATTGCAAATTTCGGATTACCTTCTTACTTGGGAAGGACCATTGTTATGCTAATGTTAGCTGGAGGAGAGATTTTAGAGCCAGAAAATTTTTACAAAGGAGAGAAGAGGAAGGAGGAAGAGAAGAAGACATGATGACAGAGTGAGAGCAGAGAGGATGCAGAGTGCTGAAGGAGGAGCCAAGATGGCAGGGTGCTGAAGGAGAAGCCAGTTTGTGCAGAGAGGAGAAGGGAGAAGGTGTGTAGATGGGGAACCAGAGGTGACTGAGACTGGTAGGGGGCCTTTGATTCTAGGAAAAACCAAAGAAGATTCTCCTGGTTGTGGAACTAGAGAATGTGTAAGTGGCTTTGGGATCCCTGTGTGTATTTGCTCATCGGTTGGTACGAGTCTTGAATAAAGGCATGGCCCACCACTTTTTGGCTCTTCTGTTTCTTTACCATATGCCTGAATCTAATGGGATCCTGCATGTGTATGGCCATGATGGCCACGACTATTGGCCATACATTTGGCATAGTTTGTGGTAGGATTTGGATCAGATCGGTATGGAGTCACCACCACCCTTGACAGGTGGGGTAGAGGACTGGTTGTTGTGATGGTTCCCCATGGCTGTCCTTTTGGAGACTATGGGCTGGCTGATTTTTACAGCCCTGTGAGAGGAAACCGAGAGCTCTGTGCAACAGGCTGCCCAAAGCCTGCAAACCCAGAAGCAGAAGGAGCTGGAATGGCCATGGGCAAAAGAGATGCAGATCCTGGAACTGGAGCAAGCGCTGGAGAAGGAGGTTGACCAGGTTCGTGAGTTGCACCTGGAAATGGAGCAGTCTCTGCAGAAGGAATTGCAGGTTGCCCTGGAAGTTGTGGAGAGCTGGCAGCTGCAGGAGCCTAAACTGGAGCTGTGCCGACGGAGTGGCTCTGAGTTAGGCAAGAGCCAGTGTTTCTAGCTTCTCTTCTGAGGATGAGGAGACTGGTGCTGAAATTGCCATCTGAAGACTCCAGAAGGTAAAAGTCCAGCAGCAGCAAAGAGTACCTACTAAGCCTCTGGTAGATTTGCTACGATTATGGGACATAAGTGTTGATGACAGCACGCTAGGCAGCTATCTGTAAAATTGCTAATTACCTTCTGACTTGGGAAGGGCCATTGTTATGCTAATGTATCCTCCTCTCCACCAGCATCTCTGCCTGACCTTGAAGGTAAATACACTTCAAAAACCAGTTTATTTCTTTACATTCTCTCTTATTATATATATATATATATATATATATATATATATATATATATATATATATATATGTATTTGTTATTTATAAAGTACATTGTCTTATTTAAAAGCATATAAAACAAAAAATTTGGGTAGTTTTTGGGGGCCAGAACAGATTAATTGGGAAAATTTGATTTGACATACAAGCAAACTGAATCACGAGCTCGGCCATGAAACAAATTAAACTCATGTGTCAAGGTACCACTGTATTATTGAATAGAAAGTGATAACTGATTAGTTGTCCTGTCTAGGATAAATCTTGCTTTGGAAGGTCTTCTTCCTTAACACACTATTGGAATAATGTACAATTTGTTTACAATTTGGATATGCTGCCGCAGCACTGAGATTTTATTACAGCATTTCTTATCTTGCCCATTTTGTCTGAGACTTATTGCAAAGTGTCTTCAGACTCTTGCATCAAAATCAACTGGAATGCTTTCTGAGTATATAGATCCCTGAGGCCCCACCCCATGGGGTCAAATACATTTACTTTGTGAGTCTGTAGACACCTACTAAAAAGGGGGAGGGGTTTTTAAGAGTTAAAGAGTAGCAAGGCATAGCATTCTCCAATAAGGTGATGTTATTGTTACCTACTGGGGACCCTTATGAGGTACATTCCCAACCTAAGCTGGGTTTGGGTGTATGCTTCTGGCTCCAGCCGCCCCCATCACTCCTATCATAACACTTAATTACACTGTATTGTAATCTTTGTTTAGTTTGGAAGGCCATTATTGACTCTCAAGTCTGAAAAATGGACCATGTGTTTTTTGTTTACTCTTAAGTCTACAAAATCTAGTATAGTCCTGGGAATATGGCAAGTGCTCAATACTTGTTGAATAAAATAATGAATTTATGCATAGACTTCTTAAAAGAGAGCTACTTGGGTAAAATATTTAAAAAGAAAAGGGATTTACCTTTCCAGCAAAATGAAACAGAGAAATAATAATAATAATATTAGTAGCTAACAATGATTACATTTTTACTATTTGTCAAAAATCGGTCTAAATGCTTTAAATGTAGTATTTAATTCATACAGCCTTAGAAGTGAAATACTACCATAGCTATTACTATATTTCATAATAAAGGATGGTGCAGTCACTTGCCCAAAGTTACATATCCAGTAAGACAGGACCAGCACTGAAATCAAGGCAGCTGGACTCTATTACTCTGTATAATGTAGGCAGTGATTAAGGTACTGTGCTAAGAGTATACTGATAGATTCCTGCTTTCCAAACAGCTTACAGTAATTAACAACACATGCCTATCTGAATAACTTGCTTCCTCTTTTTCTCTGAAATTTAAGAGAAGGGAGAGAGAGGGAGGGAGAGAAAATGAGAGAGAGAGAGAGAGAGAGAGAGAGAGAGAAAGAGAAGAGGAAAGGACAAGGGATGGGAGGAAGGAATCAAGGAGGGCTGGGTGGGCAGAAAACAGCCTTAGTTCTTTACCAACAGGTTTGTGACCCATTTTATACATTTGATTCTGTTCCGAACAAGCAACAATGAATGAAAAACTCTCAAACCAGCGCTTAACCTATAAACTGTTTTCACCATTCTTTGAGTATTATAAAGTCTGAGAATTATTAGAAAATAAATTATTCTTTCAAAAATGACGAAAGAAATTTTTTCTGCTTTCAATATAACCAGCATGTCACACATGTATACTGTATCTTTAATCTCATGCTATCATTTGCAATACTACCACCATAGTGTTGGTGTACGTTCTAAAATTATCCAATGATGTGGCATAAAATTGCTAATTCATTTTTATTGATGATCATGAAATTTAATTCTTAGAAGAAGTTTATCAAGACTCTAAGCAAAAATTGCAAAAATAATATAAGCTAAAATGAGCAAAACGACTTGTGAGGGAACAGCGTATGGGTGCAGGATGAAGCTTATCAAAGATATATGAAATGTCATTACTTTGAAAGAAATAAAAGAATAACAAGTTTAGAAAATTAACTATCAAATTACATTTTTTAAGAGGGGCAGTTAAAATGTTGATGAACAAATATGAGATGATGACTCAGGGGCACTAAAAACATGAAATGTGTGGGTTCTACTAGATAACACAATAAGTGCTGGGAGTTTCACTTTATAACCCACTGTGATTAAACCACATACTGCTGAAATTGCAGATGGGATACTACCATAGTAAAACCAGCCTTCTAAAAGATGTGTCTAATTAAATCATGAAAAATCAAAAAGACAATGTTGAGAGAAGCCATGTTGAAGATTTTATTAATGAGGTACTCATGGAGAAGGCTTCCCTAGATTTGAACAAGCAAATACTAATGCTAGTCTACAAAATGAGAGAGAAGCACTTCCCCCCCTAAAAAGTTTTTTTCTTTCAGGGCAAGAAAAAAAAATTCTTTTGTAATACAAACACCTTTAGATTCTTCAGAGCTTAAAAAAACTACAAATTATTTTTTCTTATAATATTAATTCAAACCCATTGTAGGTAAAGGCTCACTCTTTTTATACTTGCTCTTTATTTGATAAAAATCTCTTAAATGAGCTTGGCCAGGCGGTGGCGCAGTGGATAGAGCATCAGATTGGGATGCTGAGGACCCAGGTTCGAAACCACAAGGTCTTCAGCTTGAGCACAGGTTCATCTGGTTTGAGCAAGGCTCACCAGGCGGCGCCCAAAGTCTCTGGCTTGAACAAGGGGTCACTCGCTCTGCTGTAGCCCCCCCTCCCCATCAAGACACATATGAGAAAGCAATCAATGAAAAACTAAGGTGAATGAAAAACTAAGGTGCCGCAACGAAGAATTGATGTTTCTTATCTCTCTCCCTTTGTCTGTCTGTCTCTATCTGTCCCTCTCTCTGTCTCTCTAACACAAAAAAAAAATCTTTTAAATGATTAATTTCTCCCAATTAGCCCCTCCTACCCCACTGCAGGCATAATTTGCATACCTGGCCTAAACTACATGGTTCATTACATCAACTATTTTCTTTTCAGGCTGTTCAATCACTATTCCTCCAGCACATCCACTCAGCAACATCTCATTCTGGCCAGGCGACAGACTACTTTCTCTGCTATACTTGGGTGCTGACAACAGCTGGAGAAAAACCTCAGGGCCATTCAGATTGGTGCTATTACAGATTTATTGTTTCCAATCTTGAGGCCTTAATGTCACCACACAATCCTAAAATACCCTGTCAGCACCCATTTAGATTCAGTGACACTTCAACAATTTACCATATTCTTCAACTTCCTTACCCAAATGAGCTTGCTTCCTACTTTACAAAAAAATTAAGGTATCAGCTGATTTCCTACCTCCCCTCCTCTCCTACCCTCCCCCAAGTAGTTTATCTATACCTGCATTCATACTTACATACTTTTTCCAAGGGTCAAAGGTTAAGGTCTACTTCTTCTGTTTAAAACCCCCATTTCCTGTGTTTTAGATCTCAGCACTTGCGGTCTACTCCAAGATTGCTCTCTCTTTTGTTATTTTTATGTTTTACTTTCTGTTTTTCTTATCCTGTGAATATGTTCAAGAGCGTCCCCATCTTAAAGCAAATAAGATAGCCAGTTCTCTGCACACACACCCTTCATACTCACTCCTACTTGCCTCTGCCACTCCCGATTATTGTTAAATCAGTGTCTTTAAAGAGGAGGTGACTCTTGCTTCTCATAACTATCCAACACTCCAATTTCCTATTTAGGTTCTGCAGAGACTAGCGTTGGGGAAAACAATTACCAATGGCTTTCAGATAACTAAGTCTAAAGGTCATGTTTTGGTCCCTAGCTTAATAAATCACACTACTCCATTTAACACTATTGACATTTTCTTGAAACCCTTACTTCACTGGTTGACATTTTACTATTATTTCATTCTCTTCTCTCACCTCTGTCCATCCTGCCTTCTTTTCTTTGTGGATCCTTTATGCTTGCTTGTCTGTTTCATATTTTGGTGTCCAACAAAGTTTCGTTTTTTACTCACTAATTTCATTTTCTTCTTTTACACACTCTTTTGCAAAACTGCCTCATTGTCAGTGCTTTTAACTCCCACTTACAATGCTAATGACTTTTAAAAATGTGCTGTCAACCCTGACCTTTTCCCTCCCCTCTATATATACACTAACTGCCTACTGAACATACACCTTTAAATAGCCTGTGATGACCACATATGCAACATATCTTAAACTGAAGTCATTATCTTCCACCCTTCCCTCTACTCCCCATTTATTTCTACCATTTCTATAGTGTGATGTTATAATTTATAATAAGATATATATATTTGGCCTGACAGAGTTTTTAAAACCATTGGAAAACCTAAGTGATAAAAGCAAAGAGAGACTTTTGTCATATATAACAAGCCCTTTTATGTTAATGATATGACTTGAAAATTCCCTAAGAATGGGCATCTGGTTGCCAAGGGAACCAACAATTGATTAGACTGTTGAAACTTTTGGCTTCACTTCCTAACCCCCAGGAAAGGAGAGGGGCTGGAGGTTGAATTAATCACCAATGGCCAATGATGTAATCAGTTATGCCTACTTAATAAAGCTTCTATAAAAGACTCTAATCAAAGGGGTTTGGAGAGTCTCCAAGTTGGTGAACACAGGCAGGTGCTGGGAAGATGGGGCACCTAGAGAGAGCAAGGAAGCTCCATGCCCTTCCGATATACCTTGCCCTATGCTTCTTTTCTATCTGACTGTCCCCAAATTGCATCCTTTCATAATAAACTGGTAACCTAGTAAGTAAATTAGTTCTGTGAGCCACTCTTGCAAATTATCGAACCGAGGAGGGTGTGATGGGAACTCCCAATTCATAGCCAGGTAGTCAGAAGAACAAGTGACAACCAGGACTTTGCACACTTGCTTTACACACTTGCTCATGATCTTTCTGTGGCTTGAAGTGTTAGACTAACTTTTCTTAATCTGTTTAGCTCTTATTCATCTTTCAAAAGGGGACCAAATATACAGTGATGAGAGATGGTTTGATTTTGGGTGCTGGGCACACAATGCAATATGCAATATACAGATCATGTACCATGGAGATGCACACCTGAAATCTATATGATACTATTGACCAATGTCACCCCATTAAATTTAATAAAAATAAAATTTAAAAACCTATCCAAGACATTATTTCTTTTAAGGACAATTTTTATGGGCTATCAACTGTAAGACGAAGAAAAGCCAAAGCAATTCACTTGCAAGGGTAAACTCTGTGAGGGTATAATTAGCTATGATTTAAAATAGACTCAGTGTTTCTTCATGGATATTTCAGAAGGACATGCTAAATAGCGAGGGCTCACTCAATAACAGTTATTCTAAGAGCACTATTTTACTCTTCTAAATCCGTATTTGGGTACATAGTTGTTCCTATATTTTGTTTTAACTTACATCTTCCACCCAGATGAAAACATAACAAAATTACTAGACCAAAAGTTTGTTTTCATGTCTCTTTATATACGGGGGGGGGGGGGGGACAAAAGTAGGTTAAATTACCAGCCATCATTACCTAAAAGATAAATCATATGCAAAACTATAAAATAATAACAATAAGATGAATAATACAATGATTAATGAAAATAAATAATAATACAAGATAAACTGTTCTAAACCTACTTTTATCCATCCCTGAACATATTGTCAAATTATTTTCAGAGTTATATAAATACATAACACAACAAGCAGAGTTTCACTTCAGCTTCTTCAGTATTTAGTGTTTTTAATAAAATTTTCTTCTGCTTTTGTTAATTTAATAATGAAACAAAGCAAAACATTTTTGTTAATTTATATACTTGTGTTGTTATTCATATTCTTATGTTTGTTTATAAGTATATTTCTTTGTTTAGCTATCTTATTCTCTTATTTACTGATTTGAAAGAGAGAGAGAAAGATAGTTTTGTTCTACTTATTTGTACATTCATTGATTGATTCTTGTATGTTCCCTGACTGGGGATCAAACCTGCAACCTTGGTGTATCTGGATAATGCTCTAACCAACTGAGCTACCTGGCCAGGGTTAGCTATCCTTTTTAACTTTCATGTTCTCTAATTGACTTTTTATCTTTTAATAACACCTTGTTCATAGTTTATGATTACCGTATTTTGTGAAATATTTGTGAGGTATTATTAGAGATTTTTTTCCTAATTTATTTTCTGTAGCCTGAATTGTCTCTTTTTTTTTATGGTCATTTTGCTTTGTACTTCATGATCATTCTTTTTATATTACAGGCTTCACTTAATGCCAAGTGACACATTTTTATCTATTTATGTTTAAGAACGTGACAATAAAAATAAATGACTGTGTTATTTGTATACATGAGCAGACTTTATCCATTGGCATGCTTGGTTTTGGGTGAGTGGGTTGGAAACCAGAACTATGATGGGAGGTCCTAAAGCAAGGAAAGAAAGCTTTGCTAGGGGGCAGCTGTATCATACTCTTGTATTATCCCCAAAGAAGAGTTCCTTTTCACTTATTTGAAAGAAACTGTGGTTTTTGTGGGTTTTTTTTTTTATTAAGTTGGTTAATAAATGTTTAACTTCCGGGGATGCCGAGTGTGTGGGCATGTGCATATGTAAGAAGAAGGGGGCGAGACAAGGTGGAGAGAAACAACAGTGGTTTAATTCTCTGTACACTGTGCCTCTGACCCTCTTCCATTCCAGCTCCATGTCCCACTCCCTGATGTTTCAGAGTCCTCCTGTGGGGCTCAGAAGGGCAGATCAGTCAGCCCTTCCACAAATTCTCTGTCCTATTCCCTCTGCCCTCTGTCTGCAGTCACCACCACTCCACGACCTACCATTCATTTTGCGAAAATTGATTGGCATTCATCATTCACGATCTCTTTATGGTTCTGATATTTATCAGGATTTTTCCCTTTTGGACATTGCTGCCCAAATAATTTTGCTTTCTTCTAAAATTGAGATCATTTCATTTTTAATTCATTAATATAAAATAAGGAATTAACACATTAAATGCAATTCACATACTATACAAATATATCCTTACCATCTTTTTACTTTGGTTTATTTATTTATTTATTTTTTTCAGAGACAGAGAGAGAGTCAGAGAGAGGGATAGGTAGGGACAGACAGGAACGGAGAGATAAGAAGCATCAATCATCACTTTTTCGTTGCGACACCTTATTTGTTCATTGATTGCTTCTCATATGTGCCTTGACAGAGGGGGCGGGGCTACAACAGACCGAGTGATCCGATCCCTTGCTGGAGCCAGCGACCTTGGGTCTGAGCTGGTGAGCTTTGCTCAAACTAGATGAGCCCGCACTCAAGCTGGCGACCTTGGGGTCTCAAACCAGAATCCTCCGCATCCCAGTCCAACGCTCTATCCACTGCGCCACCGCCTGGTCAGGCTTGGTTTATTTTGATGTAGATAGTGTTTTAAGTTTTTAGCTAGTCATCTCTCTGTCTTCCCTATGTTTTTATTCCATTGCATCTACATTGGTAGAATTCTACTTATTTCAGACTTTTACTACAAGTGAATTATGTGTTCTCTTGAATTTCCAGTGTTTTCTTCTTTTTAAATGTTTGTTTTATTGATTTTAGAGGGAGTGAGAGAGAGAGCAGGAGAGAGACAGGAACATCTATTCCTGTCTGTGTCCTGAGCTGGGATTAAACTGGCAACCTCTGAGCTTCAGGACGATGTTCTAACCCACTGAGCTATGTGGCCATGGTGTCCAATGTTTTATTTTCAATAATATTTTATTCCTCTAAATGTAGTTTGATGTGTGGCAAAATTTCAAATTCTTTACTTTCTTTTGGTAACAAAACTCTTTCTTGAAGTAAAATCTTACATGAAAATTTAATTTATAAAAACAAGAAAATAAAATGGGTTAGGTGACTTGGTGATGGGGAAGGGCCAATTCACTTTGTCCCATCTCTCTCTCCTGCTTTCCTTTGTCCCTGGTCCTATACATGAGAAAATATTTTTAGCTTTTGAAAGTAAATTAAAAAGCACTGGCATACGGTGTAAAGTAAAAGTCAAAATTCATCCTATTCCTAAATTGCCGACCAGTTATCCCAAACTAGCCATTGGTAAGCCTTTTCTTCCCCACCAAATTGTGAAGCCCTTATGATATGTTTATTTATTATACACAATACATTCTATTTAGAGTCTTTCTGTTCCACTGACCTCTTTTTGCACAGAACTTCAGTGTTTTAATTAGTATAGAATTGTTTTCATGAGCAGTAATTAAAATTACATCTCCTCGCACCCAGAATTTAAAAAAATACTCTTGTCTCCATATTATTCCAGAGGATTCTAGGAATTCTAAGTTATATTATATTGGGGTGGTATAATTTTTAATATATTGGAATTAAAAGCTATTAATTTTTATTTTGATTCTCAAGATCTTATTTATTTTAGCTCAGTAGCCCTGTCCCAGATTGACAGCACTATGTTAAAGATATCTTAGCATAATGGTGTTTCCATTCATTTCTCTTTGGTTCTTTAACAGATTTTTCAATATGTATTTTGTCATTTCGACTCTGTTATTTGGCACTTAATGTCAGTTCCCATGTGGTAACTGACCTTGGGGAGGCCAGAATCCATCTGTGGGGCTGGTCCATAAGATGCTTCGAAAGAGTGCAGTCAGCAGCTGAAGACTAGGAAAAAGATCATTTGAGGAGGAAAGAGTGGCATGACCAAAAGCCCTGGTAGATGCCAAGACTGCTTGAGCAAAACGGGCTCAGTGCCAGCTAGTCCAAGAGAAAGCCAGAGATGATGTAGGGAAGACAGGTGGGCAAGTGGGTGGTGGTAGTGTGGGGCAGTAGACTAAGTAGCCGGAGATGAGAACTGGGTGTGAGTTGTGAGAGAAAATACGAGGACAGAAAGTTTGAGTAGCTTCAGGAGTACGAGATGGTACCAACAAGATATTATTAGCAAGATACCAGAGAGTAGTAACCTGGGCTTGTTCAGCTGAGAAACAGAATCCCGTCAGAAAAGGAGGGCCCAATTACACCCTCATTTGAATTTAGGTAATTTTATTTCTCTTTATTGGGAAAAATCGAATAAAAGAATAATCTTCACATTTAAGTGAATCTTGTAAATTCTACTTTGTTTGAAATTAACACTACCACCCTCATTTCTATTTGCTTGAGTTTGTTTTATGCAAGTCCCTTTTACTTTTGTGTGGCTTATTTGAATTTTTGTTGTTGTTGTTGTTTAAACCCTATCTTTTATAATCGGACAGTTCTTGGTTTTTAGAAAAATAATCCAACTTGGGAATCTTTGCTTTTTAGTTAAGTGAAACCACTTACATCTATGGCCTCGGCGGAGATGGCTGGGGGCTTGCTGAAGAAGTGTGCCCCTCACCTATCATGTCAAGTTGTCGCCAGGAAAGGCCCGTTCATCCAAGGGGCTGAATCTGTGTGTGCCACAAGTGTGAGGAAAGTGAGTGTGTCCTCGCTACCCTCACTCTTCTTCCAGTATTTTGGATGGATGTCAATGCCCAGGGTTGACATTTGAATCTGAAGATGCCTGAAGCCTTTCACCTAATTCCCTGAATGACCTGACTCAGCAACCCTCATAACCTCCACTGCCAATGTGCACATTAGATTCTTTTGTAAGAAAAACCAGATTTTTATTGTATAAAAGCACTACAATTCATGAATTTTTTATAGCAGCTGTTGTTACCCAAAGTTACATGATTCTTAGTTTTTTTTTTTCTATTTTTATGCTCTTTTACTATATTTTTTTATTGTTGTTTATTGGCAAAATACAGTGTCCTTTGTGA
The DNA here is from genome assembly GCF_036850995.1 of Saccopteryx leptura. Taxonomy (NCBI): domain Eukaryota; kingdom Metazoa; phylum Chordata; class Mammalia; order Chiroptera; family Emballonuridae; genus Saccopteryx; species Saccopteryx leptura. The sequence goes on along the minus strand of NC_089505.1, from coordinate 259,809,244 downwards.
TATAGGCTGCGTTCTGTATTCTGTTGTATACTTTAATGATTTGTAAAGGAAACATCTTGCTTTAAACTTAAAGCTAAACCTATATTCATCTTATTAACAAAATTGGAATAGTGATTGGTGACTCTTTTTTAAGGAAAAGCAGGACACATTATATTTTGGCATTCTACTCTAAAACTCTTCCTTTTTACTAGGTTTTATCAATTTAATCTGGAGTCACAGGTACCATCATTAATAAATGTTTCATTTTTCTGATTTTTGAAATTCTATATTTTAGTCACTGTGATGATATAAACCATTTCCCAATTACTTTTCTTTTCTCTATTTCTTGCTGTATCTTTCATGATTTTGGTTCTCATTTCTATCCCTATCTGACACAATTTACTGTTGATTCATTTTCCAGTAGAAGATTATCTTTTAATAACCTTTCAGAAATTAAAACTATATTCTGTGGCTTTTGATATCTGAGAATGTCTACTAGTTGCCACTGCACATGAGCAATAACATAATTGATTATAAAAATTATTGGAACATTGCCTTTTCTTCTAAAAGTTCTATAGAAGCTTCCCCAACCATGTTCTGATATTTATTTCTGCAGAGGTAATCTAATTTTAATTATTCCCAAAAGCAAATATGCACCTGTATACATGTATATAAATGTGTGCATGTTTGTACTGATTGCTTACAAGCTCCTGCGTCAATCAAGAAATTTCAGGCTTTACTGGCTATGTCTATGGATTAATTTCTCTTCCTAATTTTTAACAGCTACATGTTTAGCCTTGTCAATTCCAAAGCTTGATTCTCTTATTAGATCTTGAAATTTTTTCTATTGTACCTTTGCTTCTTGTTTCTGATCAGTTTGCTTTGTTCTTTATAACTTCATTTTGTTTTTGTTCTTGTTTTTTTAGTGAGAGAAGAGGAAGCAGAGAGACAGACTCCCACATATGCCCCAACTGGTATCCACCTGGCAAACCCCTATGCGGCAATGCTCTGTCCATTGGGAGCAGAGCTCCATTGCTCAGTAACTGAGCCATTTTTAGCTGCTGAGGCAGAGTGAGTGGTATAGAGGAGTAAATGGTCACTTCTCCTGTGTGCCCTGACTGGGAATCAAACCTGGAACATCCATAAGCCAGACCAATACTCTACCACTGAGGCAATTGGCCCGGGCTAGAACTTTAAGTTCTAAATCATATTTTCTCTCTGTAGTCATTTACATGTATGAGAACATTTCTCTAGTTCAGCCTCTATATCGTTAATTCTTTGTAGTCCTAAACTCTATTTTTTTTTATTCTAGTAAAGCTAATTTTATTTTGTTTATTTTTTTATATTATTCTACTTCTGCCCATCTTGTCCCAATATGTTGCAGTAATATAATGTTATAGTAATTACATATATAGAAATACAGAAAAATATGGAAGATATATGTAAATAATTAGGATATAATATTAAGCGCAGTTAAGGAAATTAAATAAAGTTATGCTGTCTGGATAGGAATCAGTCTAGTGTGTACAGATATGATAAACAGACTCTGCCTTTTGCTCAGGGCTTAGTTAGTGTGTGTGAAGTTATATATAGATAGGAAGTGGCTTGATGTCATAACTCTGTAGGTTAACATAAACAAGAAGCTTCCCTAGGAACACCTTAAAAGTGGCTTGATGTGACATTTCAGTAGATTAAGATAAAAAGGGCTCCCTTCCAGGAACTCCCAAAAAGGTGGTTTGAGGTGATAATCCTATAGATTGACACCTGTTAGAAGGTGTGGGCCAGAAAAAGTACTAAAGCTAAATACCCCCCCACCCCTGCTGCAGTAGTCACCCAGACTCCAACGTTGAATGTGAACTGTCTCCAGGCCGCTCTGACCAAGGACAGCTGAGAGGAGCATGCCAATGGGCCCCTTTAAGCTGTACCCAGGCATGCCATAGGGTTTGTGAGTAATAAACCGCCTGTGTGATTCCTGCAACTAACTTGTGTGTTGGTTGTGTCTTTCCTCTGGTGGCAGTTGGTCTCGGCACTGATAAACAGAATCCTCATAGCTGCCTCAAGAGTAGTCTGGAAGAGGCTGCCAGCCCTGCTGTTAAGCAGGAGTGTCCCACTGTGCGGGGAAGTTGAACAGGGGACGCCTGATCAACGCAGAGCTTGGGCTCTACTGGGACACATTAATTTCAGGAGGGCCTGTGGTGTTTGCTGGGGTAGAACAGTCATTGTCTAAAAGTTTCTGTCCAGCGACGCTATTCTTTCTGCATTGTTGTCAAGACAGAACAGCCTTTTTCCTGGGCTTCACAGTCTACACCTTTTGGTTTTTCTGACATTTCTCCAGTACCCAGCCTGGAATATACAAGGCATAAAGAAAACCCAAGGAACTCACCACTGTGTTGTTCCTTCGGTCCTCACATCACTAGCTAGTCTGCCTTCAACTCTCCACTTTCAGGGTATTAATGTAAGAAACGTCCAAACTGGTAGAGAATTTTTATAAAAGTTTGAGCCAAAACTGATGACAATTACTGGGAAGTAAGATTTTTAAATGCTCTGGAGAACAACAGTTTTGCAGTTGCTTTTGTGTATTTTAAATTATGTATACAGGGAAAGTGAGGAAGATTGCATGTTGCATGACGGTGAAAGCAAGCAAGCCTGGGCTGGACTCCAGTATTATTAACAAGATTATGTGCTCTCCCGAGGGCTGTCAAGCTTTAGAGGGAGGGATCAGAGAAAGGAATTTCAAAGGTGTGTTAACCTAGATGCACAGAAACAATGGACAGGGCTGGCTTAGGGCAAAGAGAAACCTGTTACTAAAGAAGTTATAGGCCTGGGGCATGACTACCACCATGACCTGCCCAGTTAGGGATTTATGATCAGATCACCCTGTGAGGTTATTTTCCGAGAACCCCTTTTTCATCTACAAGAGTCTTCTTATGTTTGCTTTATATATAACATCCAGGGGTTTTAGTTTTACTTAGTGGGAGGAATAGAGAAAAGGGCATTTACTTCGTATTTTAAGAAGCAGAATTCTTTAGCTGTATATTTATAGACAAATTGGGAATAAGAGGAGGTATAAAGTGTACATACCTATTTTCATTCTTCAGTCAAATCATCATAATTTACATTTTCAAAGAAAGACCCTACTTTCCCTGTTTACTCTTCCTTAACTTATCAGGTGCACAGAGAAAACCAGGTTGCCCCTCAAAAATGTGGTCAACCCATATAATCTTAAGAACAGTTGATATTTTAATTCTATAGTCAATTTCAGAGTCATTTTTACTGCTTTTCTGACATTGCAGGATTTGACTCATTTGTCTTTCAAAAAACTAGTAAACCTTAATTTGCTTTAGCAGCTTTGAATGGACTTTTATTGTTTCTTACCACTGCCTTTCAACTCATGTAATTTTAAAACTAAATGCAAACTGTAAAAATCAATCAATCTGGTAATATTATTTAATATCAACTTTTATATATAGTTTGCTCCCAAACTGTGTTCAATTACTGACAATTAATCTTATGCACTTTGAGGGCCAACACTAATTTCATAGTATAGTACTGGTGGCCGTGGCCATGCTGGTTCACCTTGGATTTGGGCAGAAGGTAAAGGAACTGTGGAGCCAGAGGATGGTGGGCCATTTATTTATTAGAGTCTAGCAATGGCGGATGGGCAAGCAGGCAGGGAAAACCACTTCTTTCTCTCAGGACTGACAAGCAAACAGGCCAGGGGTGGAGGGTGGGGGGTGGGGTGGGGTGGGGGTGGGGTGGGGTGGGGGAACCCGTTCCTGGCAAACAGTAGTGAACAATGGTCCCTCCAGTGGCTACAGGCCATCCACAATCTACAGTCTGCCACCCTGAGGGCAGGCACCTGCAGCCTTACACAGACTATACACACGTGGTGTTGCCCCATGCTCATGCACCAGTCAGGCAAAGTACAAGTGAGCAAGCCTAACACACTTGTTTGCCCAACACACAGTTATCAGCATTTAAAAGGAAGGTGGTACAAATAACATAGGAAAAAAGTATCTGTGTAAGGAGTATGCTTTATTATCACTGACTAGAGAATAAAAGAGCTTTCCCATTGCAATCCACTGTAGGGGCCCATCTTTTCTGTAATTTGAGAGTGGTAGATTTGTGTGACAAACACAGGAGCAGAACAACACATACTTTAATTACAGTTTTCATGAAACCACCAGCCTTTTAAAAAAGATCCTGAATTTTCCTTGTACTTTTAACAATTTTCTTGCGTTAGTCTTCTTATCTACGCTATATGGTTAATTTCTCTATTGAGACTGACTACTAGAAACCAAACAATGAAACCATAATAGGACAAAATATGAAAACAACAGCTGAAGGTTAAAAAATATATTGTGGAAAACTTATTATTATAGAAGAAATGTTCATAAAAAACAAGAAATCCAAAACCAGAATATATTTAGTCATTCCTTAATACTTGTTATAATGCTGTATGACTCTTTCTATATCTTACTGACTTTTTTTTTTTTTTTGTATTTTTCCAAAGTTGGAAACGGGGAGGCAGTAAAACAGACTCCCGCATGCGCCTGACCAGGATCCACCTGGCATGCCCACCAGGGGGCGATGCTCTGTCCATCTGGGGCGTCGCTCTGTTGCAACCAGAGCCATTCTAGCACCTGAGGCAGAGGCCATAGAGCCATCCTCAGCGCCCGGGCCAACTTTGCTCCAATGGAGCCTCGGCTGCAGGAGGGGAAGAAAGAGACAGAGAGGAAGGAGAGGGGGAGGGGTGGAGAAGCAGATGGGCGCTTCTCCTGTGTGCCCTCTCCAGAAATTGAACCCAGGACTCCTGCACACCAGGTCGACACTCTACCACTGAGCCAACCAGCCAGGGCCTATATCTTACTGACTTTTAAAAGAAATGTACAATGGCCCCGGCTGCTTGGCTCAGTGGATAGAGCATCTGCCTGGCAAGCAGATATTTTGGGTTCCATTCCTACTCAGGGCACACATGAGAAGCAACCATCTGCTTCTCTGTCTCTTTCCCTCTTGTGCAGCCAGTGGCTCATGGCCCTGGCAATGAGGATAGCTCAATTGACTTGAGCATTGGCCCCAGACAGGGGTTGCTGGGTAGATCTCTGTCAGGGCACATATAGGAATCTCTCTCTATCTTCCTTCTTCTCACTATAAAAAAAAAAGAAAAGAAAAAGGAAGAAATGTACCAATTTCTTCTAATAATTCAAAGCCAACTACTATGAATAAACCAAGGTTTGCACTAACTTTTAGTACCAAATAAATGATGAATACATGTTGGATTGTATGCATGGGTTTTAGCAAAAGGTGCACACATATCTGTTTATTTTGGTCCTTCATGACTTTGACCTTCTGGGCGCTGCTTGTTAGTAATTGGGTGATGAGGAGTTGTAGCTAATTTTAATGTTTGCAATTCATGCTCAGATATGCAAATTGATGAGCACATTATAAATTTTTTAAATTATAGGGACAATTTATAGAGCAAAGTGGCATTGCTCCAGGGGCTGAGCAGTGGCCTAGGAACTCAGAGCTATGCATTTTAATTTTGATTAAATCTCAGCATAACCACAGGTACAATACCTTAATATCCCTGTATTTTGGATTATTCACCTATAATGTATAACAATTCCCTTCTTGTAGTTCAAGTAAGAAAGAACTATAAAACGGTGGCTTAAAACATCACATTTTAAAGACCAATTTGAAACCAAAGATTTTATGGGTTTAATAAACATCAAGTTTTGTGTCACTTACACAAAGATAAGACAAATGGTCCATGATCATGAGAAGTACAAAAATCACCATACTCCAATTCAGAAATTTTATTAAAGTACATTTAACATAAAATAAAATTTTGTAATAGCTGTAAGACACTTATGTGGATATTTGTTATTAAATGAACATTATTCCTTAATTCATGTTCTCTTTGATGTTACACATCTTCCAAATGTATAATAATGCATTTTAAAATTCTTTATTAAGTATATTCTTTAGAGAAGAGCCTTTTTTTCCATTCTTTTTAATACCTAGGTTTCCATTAGGCACTGAAGCTTCGCACCAAGAAAACAAAAAGCACAAAAGAAATCAGCTTAAAAGTAGGACATTACAAATAACATTCAAATTCATGGTAGTTTATAGCAAAGCATGAGTCTGTATTTTTAAATGCACCTAGTTGTTCTACCTGTTAAATGATATACTGTGTCCTGAGAACCACAGAATATATAGGTACAACTGGTGAGTTGAAGATGGAATCTGAGCCTCTTTTTAACTTAATAAATAGCTCTGCAACATTGAATTTCAGTGGGGAGGCTATTTTCCAGTTGTGGAACAATACAGTTTGGAGTCCTAGTGTCTTCCCAAGCCTCCCTTGCATTGTGAAGTTGATATTTAGAAATCTCTAGCAAACGAACACCTGCTAAACATAAATCACATGAAGAACTCTACAACTGGACAAGCTCAGGAGGATATAATAGATCAAATCCATGAAGAACCTCACAATGAATTAAAAAAGAACAACTTAAACTTAATCCTATAACCTGACAGGCAGTCAGCAGACTGACTTATGGTGAAGTGTAATGTGGGAATTAGACTGAATGCCAGATGGCTTCTAAAAGTCAAATTAAAAAGAAGAAGAAAATAAAGAATAAATTGCAGTCAATGATAAGCACAGGTAGGGAGCCTGACAAGGCAAACATGGTAACTACATTGTGGAATAACACACAAGGATGAACTAATATTTTACACGATATTCTCTTTCTTTTGTTTCTTCCAGCCAGTTTGATAGAAACTACTAATGCTTGCCTAGTTTGAAACGTAATACGAGATGCCAGTTTGAACAGGTGCAAAAACAAAGAATTGAACACTTACATTTGGAACATCTTCAGCTTTCCTCTTTATGTAGTCCCTTGTAGGCTTTGTGGGAACTCACCTACTAGGTTTCTTATTGTTATTCCCTTGCTTAGGAGAAATTACATTTGATGAACACATAGCATGTTCCCTTAGTCAATGAACAAGGGTTACACAGAAATTACCAGTTAATTTATCTGGGACCTAATCTCATTCCAACATTCCACCATTGAGAGAGGAGACAGTGCTAAAATTCTGTGATCACTGTCGGTGGTAATGTGCCTGTTCTGTTACCATCATCACAGAATTGTAAAGTGCTATGACATAATTCAACAAGGGAAAGACAGTGGAAATTGGCAATGCCAATTATCAATGTTAACTGTATGGTCAGTCAGTACCAGGGGCTCAAACAAACAGGCAGCTTGTTCCATAAACTCAGTTGGGAAATTAGATGCAGGCAGACAGAGGAACACAATATCCCTTCTCTGTAGGTGGTCTCTGTTTCATTAGGTTTCCAATTGATGTTGCTGCACAGTAATCCAAAAATGTGTGATGGGAACATCACTCTCATTTTTCATTAACACTCCTTCGCAAATGTATCGAAGGCAGGTATAAAACAAAGAATTTTGCCAGTCTTCCTTTTATCCTTTTGGAGATATTTATCCAATGTCTCTGCTGGGTGCTTAGTTTCTACTCTTTTAGAGTTACTGTTTGATATGATCAACTAGCTTAAGGATGTTGTGGAAATAGTGAAAGATCTGCTCATCTTTAAAAGACATGATTTAGGAAAAGCAGCTTATATATACTAATGAATAGTAAGTAACATGGCTGCTAAAGTCAGGTGGGGCAAGAAAAAAAAAATAGAGGTAATGCTGATTGTCTCATAAAATCTACCAGAAAATAATGAAGCTTGGAACTTTTTGAGATCTTAGAGCTCATCTGACTGATTTCCTCTTTTTCATTTCATAAATGAGGAAATGGAGACTTGCACTAATTCTGGCTTTCCCAAAGCAATGTAATTATTGGCAACAGCTAAGACCACAAAGCATGGCCTCTAAATCATACTCTGTTCAATATACCATGTTCAGTCTATCACATGTGGATCCAGGTATCTACGAAGGACTACATATTCATATCCTCTGCTTCCATGAGCTTACATCATAGCTTCTATTTATAGTCATATCAAGACATCAACTATTCTCTAGTTTGTAACTTTGAAGAACTCATTCAGCATTATGCTATGAGTACCAGTGTTAGCGTCCTGGTATAAAGTGTAAAGGTGTTACACATTCTGGTAGATTTCCTCAGACAATAGGCATCATCTCTGTCTTTCCATCTATCATCTAACTTTAGTGCCCATGATGCAATTGGCCTAAAGGCCTGTGTTGAATCCCCATCCAGTGATGGCGATGGTGCCATCGTGCCATGATTATAGACAGACGCCTCATCCCCAAGATGAGGGTAGACACTTTGCAGATGACCAATCCCCTTTGTCTGACTACAGACGCATGATTGCGTCCTACACTTGTGGTAACTATGTTTTGTCTACATGTTGGGACTCTGATTGCCATGTTTTTTGAGTAATGAAGGACACCCTGGACACAGGGCTTAACCCACTGGGAACAATCTCAGAGCCAACTCTGGCTACATGGTCCCATGCTCTCTCTTTTTCTGTCATTGAACCATATATTTATTCCCTATGTTCCTGAAAATTTCTTGCTTCAGTAAATGAGGAATTACCATCCCTCAGTTACAGATCTTAACATTCACCCAGAATATTGACTCACACCAAAAATACATAGCCTGACCAGGCAGTAGTGCAGTGGATAGAGTGTCAGACTGGGACACAGAGGACCCAGGTTCAAAACCCCGAGGTTGCCAGCTTGAGCGCGGGCTCATCCAGCTTAAGTGTGGGCTCACCAGCTTGAGTGTGGGATCACGGGCTTGATTGTGGGATCATAGACATGACCCCATGTTTGCTGGCTTGAGCTCAAAGGTCACTGGCTTGAAGCCCAAGGTCACTGGCTTGAGCAAGAGGACACTTGCTCTGCTGTTTCCCCTCAGTCAAGGCACATATGAGAAAGTGTCAATGAATAACTAAGGAGCCACAACGAGGATTGATGCTTCTCATCTCCCTCCTTTCTTGTCAGTCTGTCCCTCTCTCTTTCTCTGTCACACACACACACAAAAAAAAATAGTGTTATACAGGAAACTGTAGCAGATAAAGGAAAAATATGGCAGATTTTAGTTGCGTTATTTTATTGTAATTAAAAGTCATGTCATTAACCATATCCGATTTCTTATGGTATGAGTAAGTACGAACATGCTAATCACATAATCAAAACAAATGGTAAGTATACTAAGTGCATCACAGTGCCTCCAGACATATGTCAATTTCATTTGTAAAATTCAGCTGTCTTAAAGTCTCTTGCAAATTCACCGGCATAAGTAGACATACAAAAATCATTCCTAAGCAGAGAAACTCTATGTTAATACCACTCAGGTTTTTTGGGAAAGTGCTTCCCTGATTCCTATCCATACAAATGTTGATATAGTTTAAACGGAATTACTTATGATATTTGTCACTATGCCACTTGGTTAGGTGTCATGTATGTACATTTTTAAACTCACCTTCATGGAATTATTCACATCACTGTTTTGGGATAACATTCAAATCATGTGATTTTGCTTATATTCTTTGCTCGAGGTAAAGGGTCTGTTGGGCTTCAGCGGAGCATGGCTGGTGAGGAGGAAACCCTCGGCTTGCATTACTCAGTTTCTCAAGGCTGCACGGTCATGAACCTTTACCTTCACGGGTTCAGAGTCATTTAAGAGGTAGTCAGGCCTAAACAGGTATTTTTAAAATTTGAGTTTCATGTTGACTATGATGTTATAAATCATGCACCTCCATTAAGAAAATTAAATAAAATTAAATATAAAAATAGCAGAATTTGCCAGCATGACTATGGTGTCACAAGGAAACCGTATAGTTTGCCACAAATGATCTGTGTTTCTTGTGGCAATGACAAAACTGGAAAAGAAATATATATATATATTTAAAAAGACTATCATTTAACAGTCACTCAGGCAAGGAAAATCAAGGTGTGGCGCAGATAAGGGCTACTCTATCCAGAGACTTCATGCTGTTAAGGACTCAGTGATGAAGTTCTGCTCTCTAGAGAGTTCCCTGTGGGTTATGGCCACCCGAAGGCTGCCTTCCCCTGCAGTGAAATGATGGCATCCTGCCTCAGTGGGGTTCCGTGCTTTCTCTTCTGTTCATGGAGGGAAAAGTTTCAAGTAAGTCGGTAAGATTCTCCTCAAGCTGGGAATCAGGGAGTAGGGTCAACTTTCCCTAAAAATATGGACTACGTGGGGAAGTAGTAGATCTATACTTCTTACCCCCAACCACCCTCTACACACACAAATTCTGGTTTCTAATCTTTTTTTTTAATGCTATTTATTTATTTTCTTACAGGGACAGAGAGAGGGATAGATAGGGACAGACAGACAGGAACAGAGAGAGATGAGAAGCATCAATCATCAGTTTTTCATTGTGACACCTTAGTTGTTCATTGATTGCTTTCTCATATGTGCCTTGACCATGGGCATTCAGCAGACCGAGTAACCCCTTGCTCGAGCCAAAGACCTTGGATCCAAGCTGGTGAGCTTTGCTCAAGCCAGATGAGCTTGCGCTCAAGCTGGCAACCTCGGGGTCTGGAACCTGGGTCCTCGCCATCCCAGTCCAACGCTCTATACACTGCGCCACTGCCTGGTCAGGCAAATTCTGGTTTCTAAAAGGATGGGGAATGTGGTTAGGTAACCAATATTTGTGTATTATCAAAGTCGACAGAATTTTCAAATTAGATAGCACATGTAACCGATGAAATATATTATCCCAGTACCCATCATTTTATTTAAAAAAATTATCAGGAAATTAAAACTTTTCTTAGCACATGATAGGGCTTCTATGTAAATTGAACCTTTACAAAACAAAGTTTTGGGGAAATGTAGAGTCATATTTATATTAACAGTAATGTTGAAGAAAGTTACATGAAATACTTTCTATCTCCTGCTGGAGTCACTCAAAATTTTTACATCTTACAACCTGTCACACTGTGTTTTTCTTTTCTTCTCTTTGGGCCATGAAAAAAACATGGGACAGTCTCTCAAGGACTAACAATCAGAGCTGCCAGGTTGACAAGGGAGGTTTGGTTGCAAGAAGACCCTGAAGCAAGGATTTTAAATCAAAGATTCAGGGACAATCTGAGTTTGCATTTAAGATCCTTATGCCCATAGCATTGACCTATGTGTTATGTTCAATTGATGAATAAGCATTATGAAGACATATTCTATTGCAATCTCTTGTGACATTAGCATTGTTTAATTCATGTGCAGTTGTAGACAGAAATTCGGTCTATTTCATTCTAATATGACTCTTCCTTAAAAGTAGAACTTGAAAATTAATTTTATCTACATAATTGACTTAAGTATTCATTGCATAGCTCTTCCATACCTAGCAGTGAGCAAGGTGTTATAAAATTAAACATATAAAAAATAAAGTCCCTTTTCACAGGCTAATTATTTTCCACTTCAAGTAAAAAGGTATAGTTATATGATATGATGCCCTGAATAGTTGTTCAATTTGTATTGCAAATATTATGACTTGGACTACATGATTTTACCAATAGAGATCAAAGCTGTGAGGAATTATCATGAAAAAAGAAAAATAAATAAATTACTATAATTCTCATCTCATAAGAGAATAAATTGGGCTTAATCTGTGGAAAATACATCCTTTGGAGTCTGCGTTTCCAAAGAGTTGCAGTTGGTTTTGAATTAGTGGTTACTCTCCTTTATAAAATGAATGTATGTGTTCAAATCAGCAGGTAGGGAGAAGTAAATTTCTCTGTCAGTCAAGCCAAAGGTCAATGAGAGAAAAGAAAGTTGAAGGAATTTGTGAGAACCCTTTCTTCTCTGTGCTGAGGAGGTTCATGTACATTTCTGCAGCAAAAAATAATCTTTTTAAGAATCTTTCTTTGAATTTCACATGTAGTTTTTGAAAACAGTTATTGCTAGCATTATTTACTCTGAACAATACTTTTAAATCATATCTAGGCTGTTTTATTTGGGGAAAAGTTGCTAATTTAGGTAAAACTTTAAAATGGAAATATAATAATTAGAGTGACATATATACTTCTGAACCAGAAGTTTTTTGTTTATATAATAAAATATTGTATGGATTGAATTTTCCCCCCAATCTTCATTTTTCCTTTGTGAATTTTTACAAAAACTGTACAGTTTGTAAAAAAGAAACCCAAAAAAACAACTCTTCTATATATTAATCTAACTAGACATCTAAAGTTCTTCTCTATGTCTGACACCTCAGCATTTAATTTGTATTCATTTTCCTTTTGATGATACGTGGGCATTCTTATTTAATTAGTGGTAGGAGTGATAGAATCTGAGGTCTCAAATTATTTGCCAAAGTCACTAGGTTATCTCCTTAAAGCTGATCAGATGGGCTTTCTTTCTACCATCCTATTATAAGAGGTTTTTGTAAACTAGTGTTATAAACGATTATTTTTAGTTAAGAGAAGCCCCAGGAAAGATTTTAAAAAATGGATATAAAGACATTCCAGTTCTTGATCTTATCTTTTTCTCATCTCAACCTTTAGAGAGTCTTGCTGGAAGAACACAAGGAAAGGCAGGAAGGCTTCTTACAGATCTTTGAGACCTCCTTCCACTCAAATCCCAGGGGAGCTAGAACGCTATACCTCTGTGGTTCAAAAAGTCTTTGGACCAGAAAAGGGGCCTTTATCTGCCAACATTTCAAACATATTCAATCAAATATTGATCTAGAAAATCAGCTACTTTTTCCTCTAGTAGAGAAATTAAATTAGTACTACCTACTGAAGGCCTACACATGGTCCTCAGGAAGATAATGATGGTACCCTAGGCTATCCTAGGATCAAAAAGTTTACGTGGACACCAAACTGATTTAACATTTTCTGTAATGCATGGAGACAAAGGGTGAAAGATCCGCTCGCCAATAGTAATGTGCTGGAGATTATCTCATGTGGCGAGTCCTTGCATCAAGAAGCCAGGTTATGGTTTTCAAATCCATCTCATCTCTGAAAATAAAAGGAAGGGAACGTGGCCTGTTTCACCTCACTGAAAGGTTTTCATCACCAGAAATATCTGATGGCTGTTATTTAAGTTGACAGTAGTACATGTTTCTCTGACTCATAAACAGTCCCTATCTCTATTGTGTCCTGTTTCCAAGAAGTACCCGATGTTATGTTATTAAAGAACAGGAGGTTTGTCTGTCTGTTCTTCCACAAATATGAAGATTTTAAAAAAAAAATCAAAAGATTCCCAAATTCTAAAATCATTTGGTATTTCAAGTTGAATTTATAAAATAATGTGTTCGAGTCAGTGTCTGATATAAAAGATGATCTTTGTCTCTATATACTACAAAATTGTGACAGCCCAATTTTAATTAGAAATTTTTGTTCCTGAGAAGCTTGTTTCTACCATTAGTATCCATGATTTATTTTTAAGTTGCATTTATTTTCTTAAAGTTATTTTTTTTGGAGATGCCTTTGAATTTTCCTTTACTTAATCAAAGAAACAGGAAAGGATTATATGCCTTACAAATTGTACATACTCAAAAATTTTCATGAGTTAATACAACTAGGAAAATGAAGTATGTATCCTTTAAGTCTTACATGTGGTGGAAGTAGCCATCAGTCTTGTGACCCTAATAATTACGAGGCAGCATAATAGGAACTAACATGGGAACAGCTACTTTATCCAGTAAAAATGATGCTTTTCAGGGTATGGGATTGTTGGTTGCTTGGCACAGAAGTTAGATGCTTAGACAACATGGGGCATATTTTGGAAATCTGTCACAAAATTTGGGTTTTTAATGGTACTGACCCTTTATTAGAAAGATTATTTTAAACACTGTTACCATGAAGTCACTTGGTAAACAGTTTTGATTACATTGTCTAATGATGCAACCAAACTATTTCTCTGAATTGACTTGTTTTCAGCATCATGGAAATGCAGTCAAAGAATTATGGAAAGAAAGAGTGTTTTTGAGTAACCACTGTGTGTTGGCCACTTTGCTAGGTGATGAGAATATAGTAATGTCCAAAAATATATACAGGCACCACTCCCAAATAATCACATAATAAATATAACATTACTTCCGTGATAAGTAATATATATAAAAGGGAGGTACAGGTATTTGTTAGACACCTGGTTTGTGCAGAGCATTTTTTTTAATTACATAAAACAATAATGAAAGTTGAAAAGATTAATTGCAAATTTAGGATTCGTACAGAAAAAAAAATACTGATATAAGAAGAGTTCAGTTTATGGCAAATTTGAGGGAGACTGTATGTAATGTGACCTTTAGGTTAACTTAAGCAGCTTTAAAATGATAAACAAGCTCAGGTTATAGATTAAGAAAGGAAAAGACATCTGTTTATTTGACACAGGTCATATGTTATAGGCTGCTTTGCTGGAAAGTACAACTTAAAAAAGATATTGAAAATCTGGTGGTATCCTAAGGAGTTGAATCTGTGTGATAAAAAGTTCAGAAACCACATCTATAGGAAACATTTGAAGAAAGTGGGATGCTTGGCAAAGAGGAGACAAGGCAGATTATGATAATGTCTTTAAATAATTAATATGCTGTCATGGAAGATGAATTAGATAATGTTGTATAGCCATATGTGACAGATTTTAGACCAACCAAAGGGTGGAAGTTACAAGATTAGGTGTAACATTAATAATGAACCTTTCAACAATAAAAGCTAGTTGAAAATAAAATGAGCCCTTTGTGAGGTAAGGATTCGTGGCATTAGAAATGTCCAAATAATGGCTTGAATAAAACATTTCCAGATGAGTCAAATCCAGGAATTTTTTATTCTGGTGACACTTTGCTCAAAATTCTAATTCCAGGAAAAGTCTGATTTGAATGACCTAGCTTGTTTCATAGGCCCACTCACTGGCTTCCTAGCCCTAGGATGACTAAGTTCATTGGAAGGTGGCACAAAGAACTGGGTTGCTTTTTTCCAGAAGAGGAAACAGACTTTGTACCAGCCTTGCTCTTTTATTTATTACGCTAATATGTACAAACCACTTTTCTTTCCTCTACCTTTGGTCACACATCTTAAAATAAGAAAATAAAAAGTGATCAGTGGGCATGTTTTGGAAATTAACCTTTTAAAGGATTCCTTGAGATTTATGTGGGATGAGTGGATATTCCATGAATATAAACCCTATATTTTTTTTTTTTCAGTGAGAGAGACAGAGACAGAGCGAGACAGAGAAAAGGACAGATAGGGACAGACAAACAGTAAGGGTCAAGATGTGAAGCATTAATTCTTCATTGCAGCACCTTAGTTGTTCATTGATTGCTTTCTCATATGTGCCTTGACTGGGGGCTACAGCAGACCGAGTGTCCCCTTGCTCAAGCCTGTGACTTTGGCTCAAGCCAGCAACCTTGAGCTTTAAGACAATGACCTTCAGGCTCAAGCCAGCGACCATGGGGTCACTTCTATGATCCCATGCTCAAGCCAATGACCTTGTACTCAAGTTGGTGAGCCCATGTTCAAACCAGATGAGCCCATGCTCAAGTCAGTGACCTCGAGGTTTCAAACCTTGGTCCACTGTGTTCCAGGCTGACATTCTATCCACTGTGCTACAGCCTGGTCAGGGTGAACCCTATTCTTAAGGCATCTTGTCTTATAGTCCTCTGCAAAATAATACACACACACATACATATAAAATATGTATATTATATATAAAATCTATATAAGATATACATAGATTAGAGATTGTATAAAACATGTAGGAGTATATATTGCATGTATATATGTAAGCTACATATATATACATACATGCATATATACACATGCAATTTATATATATATATACACACAATAAAGAAGTAAAGTGACATTTAGTGTCCAAAAAGGAGCACAAGAAATTTTCCACTTTTCATTGGGGAAAAAGAGTATACCCATTATCAATTTACTTTGATTTTTATTTTTCACTTTTGTCTTTACCTCAGGACATAGAATATAGTATATTATGGGGAGACCATCATGAGTTCATTCTACATTCAATAGTTTACCAGCATAAAAATGTGCCTTAGTACAAAAAAAGCTTTTCTTACAGGTATGACTAATGTTGGAAATTGCCTTTATTGCTTCAGGAAGGCATATGCTATAGACTGCTTAATTATAATTTTTCCCATTAGTTTTTCTCTTCTTTATTGTGTCCTCACTTTAAAGTTCTAACAAAAGAAAAGCCAAAAGATGCTGAGGATAAAATGAGAAAAAGCCATAGGAGACAGAGAGACAGGTAAACGAAATTATTATTATGAATGGTGCATTGCAAGACATCAGTACTGTATTTTATATATATTTAAAAAAACAACAACACACAGCACCCCTGGCCAGTTGGTTCAGTGGTAGAGTGTCGGCTGGGAGAATGGATGTCCCGGGTTCAATTCCTGGCCAGGGCACACAGGAGAAGCGCCCATCTGCTTCTCCACCCTTCCCGCTCTCCTTCCATTCTATCTCTTTCCCTCCCACAGCCAAGGTTCCTTTGGAGCAAAGTTGGCCAGAGCACTGAGGACGGTTCCATGGCCTCTGCCTCAGGTGCTAGGATGGCTCCGACTATAACGGAGCAATGCTCCAGATGAGCAGAACATGCTGGGTAGATACTGGTCGGGTACATGCTGAAGTCTCTCTGCCTCCCACTTTTCACTTCAGAAAAATACAAAAAACAAAACAAACAAACAAAAAAGAGCAATTTTTAAAAGCTACATTTTAACTGTGGTGAAAGAGAAGTTTAATTGGTTAAATGTAAGTGTACAGGACACAATGCAATTGGGCTGCCCCTGGTGAAATCAATTTGTATTCAAGCATTTCTTAAATTTTTTTGGAAATGGGCACTCCTTTGGTTTGTTAGTGAAGATAATTGTGAATTTGGCTTCAAAGACGTAGAGTGACTAGTGAGCAAGATGCAAAGAACATGAGCTTTAAAAAAATTCCAAAGGAATTCCAAAGGGTTCTGCAGGTTTAATTGAGTGGTGACACCTGCTCCCTTTTCTGCTGCCACAACATGGAATATGACTTTGCACTGCCGTGTCACATAGGCCCATGATAAACTAAGTTATTTATTTTATAAGAAACAATAGCAACATGATATGACAACTTGAACTGGCCCAGTGCAATTCAATTTTGTTATTTTCTGATAACAGGAGTATAGCTTGTGTCATCGCTGTATATCACATTCTCTGTGTAAATTTGGTAGGTTTTTTCCAGCCTAAAAAAAAAATACAGCTTTTATTATCTTTGATAAGGTACATAGCAAGAGCTGCTGCCCTTTGCATTAAACTTACATTAAAAATAATATAAGTGAATTAAGAATTAATATGGTTGTACTCTATAATAAAGAATTGGGCTGCTATCAGATGATAAAATTGCCTGCTACTTGGCATCTTTTCTTTTTGGAGGGCAGAAGGCAGAGCACAAGTCTAGATTCAAAGAAACAGTAGTTCCCTGCTCTATTCTTTGTTTCAAAACTGTTATTAGTTGAGATGTTTCTGTTTTAGATAATCTAGAATAGTAATTTACTTATAGAAGAAGTACAGAAAGCTTTTATTTTGTCATGAAAATCAGAAATAAGCACACCTAAATTTTCAAATAAAAAGGAAGCATTTAAATTTCATGCAACAAATTTTAAAAATTATTTTCCTGTGAAGTTTCTAGGATAGAAAAGTACAATTGATCAGAAAAGAACTTATGTTTTGATCTTTGTTCTCACCTGTAGAAAAGTGCAAGCCAGTATACTTTGAAAGTATTACAGCATGCTTGTTTCATTTTCCATGATGTTCTGCCCATTTGAAGCTTGCTCCGTTGCTCAGCAACTGAGCTATTTTAGCACCTAAGGTGAAGCCATGGAGCCATCCTCAGCACCTGGGGCCAACTTGCTGAAGCCATTAGAGACATGGAGGAGACAGAGAGAAAGAGAAAAGGGGGAAGAACGGAGAAGCAAATGGTCACTTTTCCTATGTGCCCTGACTGGGAATTGAACTCAGGATATCCACACACTGGGCCAACACTCCACCACTGAGCCAACTGGCCAGGGCCAACAGACATTATTGATAATAAACTTTGTGACTGAGTTCTGAGCATGATATTGCCTTTTTACTTTTGAGTTTGATTTATTTTTTAGTAATATATATTCACCCTTTAGGCACTCTTTTAGGTATTCCTTCCTTTAATCTGAGGTATTAATTTATGATCACTTCTGCTGATTTATGCTGTTTTAACTTTTTACTCTGACTGCCCTCTATGATTAGACTGTAGTTGTAGTGACAATGCATTAAGAAAACATGAAACAAATCTAAAACAAAATAACAATAACAATAAAAACTAGTCACTATGGCAACATCCCTTATTCTGGGAGAGGTGTTTGACTATTTGAGTCAAGAAGATGATGTGGCTGAAAGTGAGAAGGTGGTGCCCTTTGTCTCTCCTTTGAAACAGGTAAACTGGAGATGAATGCAGCCAGGTTGACATGTAGGTTCACAACTGCCTCCCAGGCTCACTTTAAACAGGTTAGCCTGTCAGTTAGTCTACACTCAAGTGAAAGGGCTGCCTCGCACAGCTCACTTAGGGTGTGGAAAGGAGAGGCTATAAAAAATGTGTTAAACATGACTACATCTTCTCCCCTACATTGTCTGAGGGATAGGAGTGGGCAAGAGGGAAGGGTCTGGGAGAGGGAGAAGGAGTGAGAGAAAGAGAGAGAGAGAGAGAGAGAGAGTCCCTTTTTAACATCTCAGTGCAAGGGAGGAGGACCCAACATTGCAAAGTATTTATAGCCTTAAGAAGAGCATTTTACAGACTACTTGGTCAACTGTGAGGTAAAGGAGAAGTAACACTGGTGACAAGTAGACCAATCGTTTATACTAAATGAGATGATGAGTGTAGATGCTGTTTGTCTCATGGTAGGAGAGTAAATAATTGATCTCAAAGTAAGGGAGTAGATTACATGATTTCTAAAATTCTTTTATTTTTTTACTTCTATGGCTTATAGAGTTATTTTAGGCACCATGTTCTATCTCCATCTTAGTTACTAGCCAGTTCTATGACCCTGTCACTGGTTTTTGTAATGCTCAATACAAATATAAAGAGGCTTATATAAAAGTGCTATACTTATTTTTTATTTCTTAATTTATTTTTAGGTGAGAAGAGAAGAGATAGTGAGGTAGACTCTCACATGTACCATGACCAGGATTCACCTGGCAACCCCACCTGAGGCCAATTATCAATACTGAGCTATTTTTAGTGCCTGAGGCTACAACTGAGATATTCCTCAGAGCCCAAAGCTGATGCTCAAACCAATTGAGCTGCTGCCTGCAGGAGGGGAAGAGGGAGAGAAGGGGGACGGCGGTGGAGAAGCAGATGGTTGCTTCTCCTGTGTGCCCTAACTGACCAGAAATCAAACCTGAGACACCCATATGTAAGGCCTCGCTCTATCCACTGAGCCACCAGCCAGGGACAACATGCTATATTTTAAAGCAGAGCATGTGAGGAGGGTGTAGTAATAGACAACTCTAGAGAGTTTGGCAAAATCTTAGTTCAAGAGGACCTTCCATGGATAGAAATTTGATCATTATCAAATAGGTGATATGTTGTCATTGTTTAATGTCAGGTAGTAATATGATTTCATTTGTATTTTGGAAAACTAACTTTGGGGTATACCTGCTAAAAATAATAAGGGTGAAGGATAAAACTCTGCGTGAAAGGTATGTAGAATGTGTTTATGATAAGGGGAAAAAGAGAGTAATATTGTCCTAAAGTAGTTATTTAGGGGTTGCTTAAAGTTTGTTCTAGAATGAGAAAGAGGACAATGAAGGAAAAACACCTGAATGGATCTAGAATATTGTAGAACATGGAAAAGAAAAGATTAAAAAAAAGAGAGAAAGAATGAGAGACAAGCTTATCTCATATGGTCAAGATTGATTTGATTTATTATAAAGTTTATATATATATATATTTTTTTTATTTTTATTTTTTTTATTTTTATTTTTTGTATTTTTCTGAAGCTGGAAACGGGGAGAGACAGTCAGACAGACTCCCGTATGCGCCCGACCGGGATCCACCCGGCACGCCCACCAGGGGCGACACTCTGCCCACCAGGGGGCGATGCTCTGCCCCTCCAGGGCATCGCTCTGCCGCGACCAGAGCCACTCTAGCGCCTGGGGCAGAGGCCGAGGAGCCATCCCCAGCGCCCGGGCCATCTTTGCTCCAATGGAGCCTTGGCTGCGGGAGGGGAAGAGAGAGACAGAGAGGAAGGGGGGGGTGGAGAAGCAAATGGGCGCTTCTCCTATGTGCCTTGGCCGGGAATCGAACCCAGGTCCCCCGCACACCAGGCCGACGCTCTACCGCTGAGCCAACCGGCCAGGGCCTTATTATAAAGTTTTTAAAAGAGCTTTAATTGATACAAAACTAGGTGTATTTTTCTCTCTTAAAAAACAACACATCGTCTCAGGTAATTGGTCTCCTCTTCATAAGAGACTAAAAAGTTTTGCACTGCTTTTTTGAGTAATCCATGTAGGAAAGAAAGGTTCTGTGTCTTTGTGTGTTGTCTTTATCATGTCCTCCACTACTTTAAAAAACAGTCTTCTCAATGTTAAATGAGCTAAGATTTTCTTGTTTTATAATCATGTTACCCAATACACTTATTTTAAAAATATTTTACTGTCACTTGGTTGAATAGATAACTAAATATTATTGAATAGTGACCTGTAATTCCACTCAATCAACTGTTCTAATCTTTTGTCATTTCTGACAACTTTTGATATTTATTTTCAAAATCAAATCCTACATAAATTTTGATCTCAAATTGACTTGAAGATTTACAAGGTGGTCTCTGGGAAATCACAAACCTATAGTTAGTGCAAGTGAAGTCGGATGGCTAGTTCTCAGTGTGGCACCCTAGCTTTGAGAGAACTTTAAAAGTCTAATTTGAGATTCCTTATAAAAGTGCCAACAAAGATAACTTTAAAAGCTCTATATGGTCAGTTATTCTTGCTGTACTTATGTAAATAATCAGGCTAAATTTAATAAGACTAGACTTACTGTATGAACAAGAGTTCTATTACTGTGATTATCTTTGATCAAAATAGGGTGATTATAGAAAGAAATTTTTTTTCAATAAGAAACTATACCCATCCTTGTGAATTATCGGGTTTTAGTCTTGTTCATTATCTTTGAGCTATTTTTCATCTCTTTGTAAACTAGGTCCTGTCATCTTGCATATTTTGTCAATAATTAATGTTTCCAATTTTTCTCCCAACTTCTTGACCTGGTGCCACTGAAAACTAAAACTGCCTTTTTCTTGAAGCCCTGGATGACTTGATATAACTTTAAAGGCTTTCTCACCACCACAGTGTGGGCTGCTCAGGAATGTCACCAGAATACTTCCAGCTTCCAGTCTCTGCTCCAGGAAATGATCATGACTGTGACATTACTACCACCATTCTCACTCAAGATGCTTTGAGCCCATCATCTAAATATCTTCTCAAGTGTCTGTCTTCTGGACTTAAAAACTGGAGTACAGTCTGCTCCAACCACGAATCTTTGTTTTTTCTCTCCCTTTGCAGAATTTCTACCTTACAAATTCTAACCTGAATCTCTTTTCACAATAATTAACCCAGCGTCTTTTTTGGCCAAACTTCTAGGGAAGTTTTAGATAGAGTCATGTAAAGCCAGTAGCCACAGCATCCATCACAGCTGCCTGGCCAACACAGGTTTGCATTGATTCAGACTGATGGTAATGAAACAATGGAACCAAGAACTGGTGGGCCATTACCTTTAATCCTAGCTCACACCCGGTGGGTGAGAAAATACACACAGTGGGAAAACACTTCCTTTTCCATTCAGGGCTTCCAAAGCTACTGACTCATCTGAGTTTCCGAGAATAAATGGTTTCTACCTCACCATCCTTATTCACCTCTGTTCCCCATCTCCTTCTCTCTGCACAAACTGGTTTCTCCTTCAGCACTCTGAGATCTTGGCTGCCTCTCCTCTGCCATGCTGATGGTAGGAACCGAGAGAGAGAGAGCCCCTGGTCACCCTTATTTTATAGTGTATAAATTAAAGCCTTTAAGCCAATATACAAATAAGGAAGTCTCTGATACAAAGCCACTTATCTGAGGTACAAATGGGACTCCTCATAAGAGTGCACCACCCCACATCATGCAATAGTCAAGGGTGTGGGGAAAAGCTTAGTTTTGAAAAGATCTTAGTATTAAAAGCATGGGAAAGGTTTAGTCTTAAAACTAAGCCTTAGGCCAGTGGTTGGCAAACTCATTAGTCAACAGAGCCAAATATCAATAATACAACGATTGAAATTTCTTTTGAGAACCAAATTTTTAAACTTAAACTATATAGGTACATACATTTCTCATGAAGGTAGCACCTGCACATGGTATTTTGTGGAAGAGCCACACTCAAGGGGCCAAAGAGCCACATGTGGCTCACAAGCTGCACTTTGCCAACCACTGCCTTAGGCTATAAGGACCTTGCTAGCTTACATCCTCTCTCCCACACCCAATGCAGACTATAAGAGAGCAAACATATACATCATATTTATAAACTTATTTGACCAACAGGTCACTTCTCATGCTGCCCCACTGGGATTTCCAGAGTAGTATAAAGGTTATTTCAAAGTTAAACATTTGCATGAAAAAGATGCAGAGAGAAATCTTATCTGACCTCCCCTTATCTGACTAAACAGGGTCTCCAGAAAACACAGTTGCCATTAACACCACTCCAGAACTAGTCCTGGGAATTCAGCCACCATACCTAGCCCATTTCTATTAGCATCAAAGAGCCCAATAGTACCTTCCATGTCTTCCCATTGGAACCTTAATCCTCCCCCTTTGGTAAATTTTGAATATAAATCTTTTGTCCCTGCCTTTTGAGTGAGTTACTTATCTCTAAATACTCCTGCATGTATACAGCTCATACACAGATAAACCCAGTCTTTCCTCCTGTTAATCTATTGTCAGTTAATTTACAGGCCCCCAGTCACCAGACCCAGTTGAAAGAGAAAAAGGTTTTCTCCCAACAGCCACAATGAATGGTAGAATGGAGGTGGAAGTGTGACACAGGACTGGCAGGACAGTCAAGATGCCCAGTGCTTCAAATGAAAATAAACATGACCCACAGTGGGCAGAAGAGAAACGCAGTGTGAAGGCCAGTTAGTGCCATGATTGCCCTATCTGACAAGCCCTATTTGTCATTATGCTTAGAGAGGTTCCAGCTCTCACAAGTGAACTGGACTAAATTCAATAGACTGATTTATAAAACCTGAGGGTCATTATTAATTTACTCTAAGAATCAGATTCCCTAGGAAACATCAATCCAATCCTAAGACTAAAGATAAATGAAAACATATGTCCAAGAGATTTGTACATAGCATTCATACCACATTTAATCCTAAAAGCAAAAAACTCAAAACAACTTAAATATACTGCTTGCAAAAATTAGGGAATATTTCAAAATGAACATGAAGTGATTAAAAAAAAGAAGCGTTTGATTTTTTTTATTAAACAAGAACATCAGAAAAGCAAACGACAAGTCAAAGAAAGTTGTTCACTTATGCAAATGAGATGCAAAACCAACTTTTATTTCATTGGTGAAAATGCACTATACAAAAGGCTGAAAGTACTGGTGTATCTGCACGTTCTCTGATCCCCTAATTTTTGTGAGCAATATAGTAAGCGGTGCATTTCACAATCGAATACTACTTGACAATAAAAAATATGAACTACATATAAAAATAATGACACACACGAATCTCAAAAGTATTGTTGAGATGAAGAAATCAGACAAAAGAATTCACACTATGTGGGTGTATTTATATGAAGTTTTAAGTCAGGCAAAACTAATCTACTCTGATAAATATTTTTAAATGGTTGCTAACAGGAAAGGGAGAACAACTGACTAGAAAGATCCTTTCAGGAACTTTCTGGAATGATGACAATGTTCTATATCTTGACTGGAGTGGTGAGTAAGGTATTATACCTCATATACTATATACATTTAAAATCTGGGACTTCTATGAAATGTAAAATTTACCTCAATAAGAAGATTGTTAGAAACCAATGGACAGACACAAGGCCGGAATCACCACCATAGAGCGAAATGTAAAAAAGTTGATAATGCAGAGTACTAGTTGATTTTCAACTAAATGCAAAGTTTCAAAGAACAAAACAAAGAAACTGACTATAGAAAAATAGGCAAATTAGAGTAGAAAAACAAGAGGAAGAAAAATAAGTACAAATAAAATTTTGAAGAATTAGGTGACTGGAAGTTTGCATATTGTTCCTTGTCCTAAAGTTATAAGCATGAGAGACAGAATGAACTGAACTGGCCTTTCGGGCTCCAGAAGTGGCTGAAGATTCCTGCCAGCATCTGTTTGGTTGGGGTCCCTGCTTATATGCTTTTATTTCCTTGAACACGATGTACAGAATGACTGTTGGAGATATAATAGAGTCAGTCTGGGAGGTGGTAGCCCAGAGTCGTTGTGGTCTGGCTCGTGGCTGAAGAGCTAGGCTTTCCAGAAGTGTTCTGGGGCAATCACAGCAGACTCAGCCTTATGTAAGGTATAAAATGTCACTCTTCCATTGGTCATGGTGGAGTTGGCCAGAAGACTTGAAGATTTAAGGGCATTTTAATAATTTACATTCATAATCAAAATCAAAATAATTTTCCAAAATCTGATCAGAACACTCCAAACATTTCATGCCTACAGTGCTCAGCAAAGAATCCCTTGAGTTGTTCTGTATTTCTGGTTTCCAATTAAGCTGAAACAGGAGCACCTTTTTAAATAGAATTTTGGCATATTCACTCAACTCAGGTGGGGCAGAGATTAGTAAAAATGAAAACTTAACAAAGGAATAAAATTGCCCTGTCATCTGAAAAAAAGTAGGAAATTTGTTTTTGCAGCACAGGATGAATGTTTGTCCAGTTCTAATTTTTCTACATAAATAATATGATTTTTACTTTGAGTTTTATGCTGAAACAGCTCCATTCCCAGATATCCCCTCGCTGTGTACATGAATCTGCATGATTTAATTCTGACATTTCTTGTCATCTCACTGTGAAATCTTAAGTCATTACTTTTTGAGATGGATCTACTCAGCATAGCATTTCTTTTCAAATTCCCTGGAAACCTCATAAAGAGTATATATTATTGCCTATTTCAATTTACGAAATGAATTTCACATTAGCTAGATTTTTCCTAATATATGTTCATATATGTGATATATATTGTCATAGATTCACATATCATGTCAGAATTTATGATTTGAGTCATTGTGCTCCTAAAATTTGTGACACTTGAAAAACATTTTTGATCAACAAAATTCATACTGGTGTTGACACATAGAGAACATGAATTTCAGCTTACAAAAATCTAATGACTAAAATTTACAGCCTATACCATTCTTAACAATTTGTATACCTGTATTTTCCTAATCTTCATTAATATTTACTTCCAACTTATTTCATATATGGTCACTTTTTAACTTAAGTTATATATTTTGAAAGTTAGTGTCATTTGTAGTGTGAGCTCACTTTAATGTTACTCATTTTTACCACTATAAGATGTTAAATTTTTTTGATGTCATTACAGTATTGTGCACTAATTATTTATCTGAAATTTTAACATTATATCTACAGTTCTGAAGGCATATTGCTGAGTTACTTGAATGCAATTAAACAATCTATATAGGAATTTAGTTTTTAATATATTTTCCATATTACATTTATTTTTTAAAACTCCCTTGACTATGTACAAATATATAAATATTTTGTATTTCTAGTATATATACTAAGTACAATGGGTAATTATAAATTATGCAGATAATTGCACTTTGAAAAATGGTGAGATTTACAAACAGTTATGACCTCTTAGGTTTTTGTCGCGTATGTGTCATTACTCACAGTAAGTTATCATTATTATCAGGAATGTCATTTTTTTTTCTTTTTCAGCACTAACAGGGACTTTCCTATTTATGACCACCAAATTATGTTTGAATTTTATTAACAAATTGGCTATTAGAAACTTTGAAGTCATTACATAACAACACAAAATGAAGTTTTAAAGGCTGATTATATTTCACTTGAGGGTACTTCCCAGCTACAGACACTTTTCTGAGAACTGTTTCTCACGGTAGAGATGACTATGATGGTTCAATGAGGCCGTCATCTACGGACACAATTGCATGAACAGAAGTAGGGATGTCTGGTTAGAATGAAGCCAGCCCAGGAGGCTCAGCTTGATCAAACTTACTCTTTCTCTTAAGAATTCAGGGATAAGGATTGAGACATGGGGAGAATGGGTCTGTTATAACAGCACTTGCCTGGAAGGTCATATTAAATTGGAGCTGGTAGTTTGACAGGGGGATGGGAAGATGCTTCTTGGACCTTGTGCATGAGGAGAAGAGAAAAGCTGGTTTGCATTGGGAGATAGATAAATTAGACAAGGGGGTCCCTGTGGCCTCAGACAACACATACAAGTTCCTGACAGATTTCTAACTCCTGGCTCTAAACCCTGTTCAGTCAAGAAGTGTTCTTTCCCTTTCTGTTCCATGACATTTTCCCATTCATTCTTTTATAAATTTGTCTTTCTCCATTAACTTAAATGGGTTATTTTCTTTGTCACCAAGAGATTCTACATGTTATTCAGCAGAATATAGTGCTATTAAAGAGAATATAGCAAAATTATCGATACCATTTGTCAATGGTTGGGGTCCTGGGAATAGAAATTCTTGCAAAATAGCAAAAAGGAGGAGAGTGTTTCAATTTTCTCATAAGTTTCAGGCCAGCTTTAGATAAAATTTCAAAACAGGCAAAATATGAGCAGGATAGCTTGCTACTCCTTTTCTGAGCTCCGATCTCCCAGTGATCTATCTTATGCTCTAAGATTAAGCCCTCTACAACAGCATTCCTATTTTGGGGAGGATAGAAAAATACATGTATTTAGTTTTGCAAAGTGTCTGATACCCCCAAATTGTTAACTATTCCTATTCAACGAAATTGATATAGCACTAAATAGAAGTTCTATAACCCTTGGAATGTGAACTTGCAATTATGTTACATACTGCAGTTTCCCTGTGGTCAAGTTCCTTAATCTTTGAATGTCAGTTACCATATCTCTAAACTAGGGATCTGACCAATTTACAAGTATCAGTGTGATTTCAGTTAGCAGTATCCACTAACTCTGACTCAATTATCTTAAACAATAGGATTTTGTTGACAAATTTATATGACACAAAATCCCAAGAGTGTGCAGCTACTGGAATATTTTAATTGATGGCTAACTACTGTGACTAAGAACCCTACAATTTATCATCTTTTTGTCAGCCATTTTCAGCATGGTGACTTAGCAACCCCCTGGTTGTAAGTGAACTTCTGTAGTTCTGATTTTATTCCTTTCTGAAGTGTGCCTCTCATGCAAATATAACAACATCTAATGGAAGAAAAAGGACTTACTTCTTCTTGTGTATACTTTCTCTTTCTCTTTTCACCTTAGAGTTAAGTAATCTTTTTGGAAGTTCTTCAACAGACCTCCCTTATCTCTCATTGGCCAGAAATGAGTTCTATGCTCACCCCAAATCAATCATTGATAAGGCAAATGATACACCATGATTGGTTTAGACTTTTCCAATTGGACCCTGACGCAAAATGAGGTTTGGGCAGTACCCCAAATCAGTATTTTACATGCATGCAACCGATAGTAGGCAACCAACAAGTGTTGTTTTTTTTTTGTCACATGATATTATTAGCATCAAAGTATGTGACCATTTAAAAATATTTTTAAAGATCTAAACAAATAGACTGACTTGTGGTGGTGCAGTGGATAAAGCATTAACCTGTAATACTGAGGTCACCAGTTCGAAACCCCAGACTTGCCCAGTCAGGGCACTTATGGAAAGCAACTACTATGAGTTGATACTTCCCACTTCTCTCTCCTCTTTCTCTCTGTCTCTCCCCTCTCTGTCTCTCTCAAAAAAAAAAAGAGATCTGAACAAATATATATATACATATATTCTTGTATATTTGTTTTATAATTATTCTCTCTATATATTATACAATATATATATCAATATATAAAAATGGAAACTAGCATTGACAATGTAGTTGTTTTAAGTTATTAGCAGGAAAGCAATTATATTAAACATTTGCAAACTAATTATCATTAACCATGACTATTTGTTTTCTTATTCTCTTAAATGTTACTTGTATTTTAAAAAAGAGATGCTCCGTAAGCCAATTGACTCACTAATGAATAGATTTTCTTGAATAAAACAATGACCTGGAAAAGGTTGGCAGTGTAGATGAATTATCAAGAGGTCCCATGAAACATCCTCCAGTTGCCTTTGAAACCCACCTTTAGAGTCAACTCTCCTAAAGTGTTCTTCCTCACCACGGTTTCTTGCCTTCCTCTAGCTCAGAACTCAGAGCTTCTGCGCCTTGCCAACATTGTCCTGAAACTCTCATTCATATGGTAGAGGAGTCATCAGTGATCTTAAGAATTTCTCTAAGTATATATCATTTCAAAACTGTATTTGGATTTGGTGAATTACTGATCAAATTTGGCACAGTTTGAAAAATTGTGGAAATTTTACCTTGCAGAGCTTCAAGGTTATGAAGGAAAATTTAGAACTACCTGGGTTATTTTTAGAATTACCTAAAGGAACCTCTCTTTCTGAACACTTGATTGTTCAGCCTAGTGAGAAAATAGGTATGATGACTAACCCTTGCACAATTTTAAGTTTGGACCCAAAATATATACAGACAATATGATGTCTGATATGCTTTAGTTCACACTGTAGTTTGCTTAGCACTAACTGAGCAGAAACACTACCATTACATTTACTTATATGACCTAGTATGGCTCTGGCACAGTGGCTTTGATGTAATAAGCTTTCAATAAATACTTGTTGATTTGGAAGAAAGAAATTGAATTGAAAATGCTCATATTTATATAGGTCTCCTATCATTAAATTAGTAATAAAATTCTGTTCTTGAGATACAACCAGAGCTCTGTCTTTTGTCAGTTTACAACCCAATTTTACAGTATTTGAGTCTATCATGTACCTACGACAGACTTCTTCAGAATTTTGTCTTCTTCCTGAAATCTTCCCGATTAATTACAGAAACATTGAAGTACTTTTGCCCATCCTATCTAGCTCACAACACAATTCGAATATCTTCAAACTATAAAATGCTTTTAAGTTTTTCATTGCACAGTCTCTCTAATATAGGTTCTTTATTATGTATTATGCATTTGTTAACAATTGTATGTATAGTGATATCATGATTCTTATTTCCATGAAAGAAGGAATTTACTATACAGTGAAGTCACTTAGAGCTCCGTGAGCAGATGGGAGAGATATGAGATAGTTTCTGATTTTAGCCCTATAACTCATTTCTTAGGTTTTCATAACTTTTTTCTAGGTAGTTAATTAATAACTTAGAAGTCTATGTGACCACTAATGAGTATTTTCATCTGCAAGGCCAGCAAGGTTGATGATGCCGTTGTCTCTACTAAAAATTTCCTGGCCTACCTTTCAAAAGACCACCTTTTAACTACCTGTGGTGTCCTGGTTGTCATACAGGGAAATTCACCCTTGTCCTTAATGACTATATAATGAAATGTCTTTGTTTTAAATATTAGCTGAAATAATTGTATGTATTGTGAAAATTAGAAAGATATGGGCAAAGCTGTTCAAAATAATTTTTAAATAAAAATTAATGAGTTTGAAAAGTGATGTTGAAAGTGAATTTACGTTCTTTAGAAAGTTTTTATATTTCAATTATATGCTTAACAAAATATTTTAAATACATTTTTATTGAGTTTTCATTAGGGATAAAGAGAAGCAGCCTAAGTAACTTACTTCTTAGATCTTTCTTCCAACATTCTTTAGACCTATATAGAGCCAGTTTTATGCAAAATAACAAATGAACAAATACATAAATCTGGGGAGGCATTGAACTTCATAAGCTAGTTTGGTTTGAGGTAAATTTTAGTTTGGCTTTGTTAATTTTAGTCCCTTGGTCCACTCACCTATCTAAAGAGTAGATAATGGAGGAGAATTGGATCATTTTAAAGAGAACTTTTTATCCTCTCTAAAATCTACTACTAGGGTTTGGAGTGGGGACAGAGAATGACTGCAAATGAAAGATCGTTTTAAGTAATAAATTGTTTTAAAACTAAATCATGGTGATGGTTGTGCAATTCTGTCAATTTACTAAAAATCATTGACTTGTATACTTAATGTAGGTATATTTTATGGTGTGTAAATTTACTTCATTAAAGCTATTAAACACATACATAAATAAACTAAAATAAACAAAACTGCTTTCAGATAGATAATGAATTAAACATCTGTCAATAAGCTACATTTATAGTTTATGTTGCATCCACTGGGTATGAGAACAAATGTCAGAGACTTTCAGGAGCTTTAGATAGTACTTTATTGGCCAAGTTTAACCTGAGCAGGGACGAACTCTCAAGGTGTCCGGAGACACCGTACCCTCAAGGGGCTACAGATGAGAGTTGCACCCAGCGCTTACAGCTAGGCCCTTATATATCCTAAGTAAGCAAGCATTATACAGAAGCAGATGTGGCAGTTACCTATTCGCTAAGCGGGTCGCGCGCAGCATAGCAACAGGGGCTGGGTTTAGCTTAGTGGCGAATTTCAAACATAAACTTCTGATAAGGGTCTCTGACCAATGGAATGCAAACGTTTGTCTTCCTTTGTGCTGCCCTTCTTTGTTATCAGCTACACGTGGTCCATATCATCACCTTCCTGTTCCTGCTCCTACACTCTGGCAGTCACAGCACACTTTCCTGAATCTAATAGTATACTTGGTTACATATTATATATTAGCTTGCTTTAGTAAGAACATAAGTAAAACTAAACAAAAGAACCCTTTTTAAATAAACATCAATATTAAGTGGTTACTAGTTCAGATTCAATGACAGGCATAGTTTTCTCCTTGGGTGGAGTCTTCCCTTTACACCCTTTACAAAATTCCAACAAGGACCAAAAAAAAGCAGAAACTTTGACCTTCAAAGTAAGCTTTCATCAAAGTAAAATGTAGCCTCACATTTTCTTTACTTAAATTTCTAATTCTCCATGTAAAAGGAAAGCCTCTTGTTTCATCAACTGAGAGAACTGGTGAAATCTGGAACAACAACAACAACAACAAAAGCAAACAAAACAAAACCTTTCTAATATCTTAGATCAGATTTAGTTTTTAATTTTTCTGTTTTATTTCTGGAGTTGCATAAATTATACAAACACTATTTGGTTAAACTTTGAAAGTATACTAAGTAAATTACAGAGCCAGGATTCAAACCCAGGAGAGTTGGGTCTGGGGCCTTAGTGTGTGTCAAGCCAGTAGCGATGGCCACCATCACAGCCGCCTGGCCCATGCAGGTTCGCATTTGATTCAAACAGATGATAATGAAACAACGGAGCCAAGAATTGGTGGGCCATTACCTTTACCTCCTAGCTTGCACCCAACGGGCAAGTAAAAACACACACTGGGCTCCAAAACCCACTTATTCAGTGCTCACAAAGCTACTGACTTATCTGAGTTTCCTAGAATCAAAGGTTTCTAGCTCAATAGCATTATTCACCTCTGTTCCCCATCTCCTTCCTTCTCTCCGCACAAACTCTACACAAACTGGCCTCTCTTTCAGCATTCTGTCATCTTGGCTGCCTCTCCTGGCCTCCTCCACGTGGCCTTTCTCTGCTCTCTTACAGCATGGGCTCTTCCTTGAACACCGTGATCTCTCTTCCTTTTAAAACCTTTTGGCGTGAAAGCCCTCCCCCAACAAACATTAATACAATCACGCCTGTCCCAAGCAATCACCTGGGCAATGAGCTTCCATGTGGGCAGCACCATCTATTTTTTCTTTTCTTTTTTTAATTAATTTTACTAGGGTGACATAAAAAAATCAGGGTACATATGTTCAAAGAAAACATGTCCAGGTTATCTTGTCAATCAATTATGTTGCATACCCATCACCCAAAGTTGGATTGTCCTCAGTCACCTTCTATCTAGTTTTCTTTGTGTACCTTCCCCTCCCCTTTTTCCTCTCCCTCCCCCCCCAACCACCACACTCTTATCAATGTCTCTTAGTCTCATTTTTTATGTCCCACCTATGTATGGAATAATGCAGGTCTTGTTTTTTTCTGATTTACTTATTTCACTTCGTATAATGTTATCAAGATCGCACCATTTTGTTGTAAATGATCTGATGTCATCATTTCTTATGGCTGAGTAGTATTCCATAGTGTATATGTGCCACATCTTCTTTATCTAGTCTTCTATTGAAGGGCTTTTTGGTTGTTTCCATGTCTTGGCCACTGTGAACAATGCTGCAATGAACATGGGGCTGCATGTGTCTTTACGTATCAATGTTTCTGAGTTTTGGGGGTATATACCCAGTAGAGGGATTTCTGGGTCATAAGGTAGTTCTATTTTCAGTTTTTTGAGGAACCACCATACTTTCTTCCATAATGGTTGTATACTTTACATTCCCACCAACAATGGATGAGGGTTCCTTTTTCTCCACAGCCTCTCCAGCATTTGCTATTACCTGTCTTGTTGATAATAGCTAATCTAACAGGTGTGAGGTGGTATCTCATTGCAGTTTTGATTTGCATTTATCTAATAACTAATGAAGATGAACATCTTTTCCTATATCTGTTGGCCATTTGTATTTCTTCTTGAGAGAAGTGTCTGTTCATGTCCTCTTCCCATTTTTTTTATTGGATTGTTTGTTTGTTTGTTGTTGAGTTTTATGAGTTCTTTGTATATTTTGGATATTAGGCCCTTATCTGAGCTGTTGTTTGAAAATATCATTTCCCATTTAGTTGGCTGTCTGTTTATCTTGTTGTCAATTTCTCTTGCTGAGCAAAAACTTCTTAGTCTGATGTAGTCCCATTCATTTATCTTTGCCTTCACTTCCCTTGCCTTTGGAGTCAAATTCATAAAATGCTCTTTAAAACCAAGGTCCATGAGTTTAGAACGTATGTCTTCTTCTATGTACTTTATTGTTTCAGGTCTTATATTTAGGTCTTTGATCAATTTTGAATTAATTTTAGTATCATACAAGGGGACAAACTGTAGTCGAGTTTCATTCTTTTGCATGTGGCTTTCTAGTTTTCCCAGCACCATTTGTTGAAGAGGCTTTCTTTTCTCCACTGTGTGTTGTTGGCCCCTATATCAAAAATGATTTGATCATATATATGTGGTTTTATTTCTGGACTTTCTATTCTGTTCCATTGGTCTGATTGTCTATTTTTCTGCCAGTACCATGCTGTTTTGATTGTCATGGCTCCATAATATAGTTTGAAGTCAGGTATTGTAATGCCCCCAGCTTCATTCTTTTTCTTTAGGATTGCTTTGGCTATTCGGGTTTTTTTATAGTTCCATATAAATCTGATGATTTTTTGTTTCATTTCTTTAAAAATGTCATTGGAATTTTGATGGGAATTGCATTAAATTTGTATATTGCTTTGGGTAATATGGCCATCTTGATTATATTTATTCTTCCTTTCCAAGAACAAGGAATATTTTTCCATCTCATTGTATCATTTTCGATTTCCTTTAACAATGCTTTGTAGTTTTTGTTATATAGGTCCTTTACATTCTTTATTATGTTTATTCCTACGTATTTTATTTTTTTGTTGCAATCATGAAGGGGATTATTTTTTGAATTTGTTTTCTAATGTTTCACTGTTGGCATATAGAAAGGCTATGAACTTTTGTATATTAATTTTGTATCCTGCAATCTTACTATATTGGTTTATTGTTTCTAGTAATTTTTGGTGGAATCTTTGGGGTTTTCAATGTATAGGATCATATCATCTGTAAAAAGTGATACCTTTACTTCTTCTTTCCCGATATGGATGCCTTTTATTTCTTTATCTTGTCTGATTGCTTTGGCTAGAACTTCTAGCACAATGTTAAATAAGAGTAGAGAGAGTGGACAACCCTGTCTTGTTCCTGATTTAAGGGGGAAATCCTTCAGTTTTATGCCATTTAATATGATGTTAGCTGATGGTTTATCATATATGGCCTTTATCATGTTGAGATATTTCCTTCTATAACCATTTTGTTGAGTGTCTTAAACATAAAGTTGTGTTGTATTTTATCAAATGCCTTTTCAGCATCTACTGATAAGATCATGTGGTTTTTGTTCTTTGTTTTGCTGATATGGTGTATTACGTTAACTGTTTCACGTGTGTTGAACCATCCTTGAGATTCTGGGATGAATCCCACTTGATTGTGATGTATTATTTTTTAATATGTTGTTGTATTCGATTTGCTAGTATTTTGTTTAGTATTTAAGCATCTGTATTCATTAGAGATATTGGTCTGTAGTTTTCTTTTTTTGTGCCGTCCTTGCCAGGTTTTGGTATGAGGGTTATGTTGGCCTCATAAAATGTGTTTGGTAGTATTGCTTCTTCTTCAATTTTTTGGAAGACTTTCAGTAGAATAGGAACCAAGTTTTCTTTGAATGTTTGATAGAATTCACTATTATCAACATCTGGGCCTGGACTTTTATTTTGGGGCAGGTGTTTAATAGTTTTTTTTCTATTTCTCCCCTACTAATTGGTCTGTTTAAGCTTTCTGTTTTTCTTGACTCAGTCTAGGAAGGTTGTATTGTTCTAGGAATTTATCCATTTCTTCTAGATTGTTGAATTTAGTGGCATAAAGTTTTTCATAGTATTGTACAATAATTCTTTGTATATCTATGATGTCCGTGGTGATTTCTCCTCTTTCATTTTGGATTTTGTTTATATGAGTTCTTTCTTTCTTTTCCTTGGTAAGTCTTGCCAAGAGTTTGTCAATTTTGTTGATCGTTTCAAAGAACCAGCTCCTTGTTCTATTAATTTTTTCTATAATTTTTCTGTTCTCTATTTCATTTATTTCTGCTATGATTTTTATTATCTCCCTTCTTCGGCTGGTTTTGAGTTGTCTTTGTTCTTCTTTCTCTAGTTCCTTAAGGTGTGAAGTTAAGTGGTTCACTTGGGCTCTCTCTTGTTTGTTCATATAGGCCTGAAGTGATATGAACATTCCTCTTATTACTGCTTTTGCTGCATCCCAGAGATTCTGATATGTTGTATTGTCATTTTCATTTGTCTGTATATATCTTTTGATCTCTGCGCTTATTTCTTCTTTGACCCATTCATTTTTTAAAAGTATGTTGTTTAGTTTCCACATTTTTGTGGGGGTTTTTTCCTCTTTTTTGCAGTTGAATTCTAGTTTCAAGGCTTTATGATCAGAAAATATGCTTGGTACAACTTCGATTTTTCTGAATTTGCTGATGTTGTTTTTGTGGCCCAACATATGGTCAATTCTTGAGTATGAGCCATGTACACTGGAGAAAAATGTATATTCTGTCACTTTGGGATGAAATGTCTGGTAGATGTCTATCATATCCAGGTGCTCTAGTGTTTTGTTAAAGGCCGATATATCTTTATTGGTTCTCTGTTTGGATGACCGATCTAGAGCCATCAGTGGTGTATTGAAGTCTCCAAGTATGATTGTATTTTTGTCAGTTTTTGTTTAAGGTCAATAAGTAGCTGTCTTATATATTTTGGTGCTCCTTGGTTTGGTGCATATATATAAAGAATTGTTATGTCTTCTTGATTCAGTGTCCCCTTAATCATTATGAAATGACCATTTTTGTTTTTGAGTACTTTTGCTGTCTTATAGTCAGCATTATCAGATATGAGTATTGCTATGCCTGCTTTTGTTTGGATGTTATTTTCTTGGAGTATTGTTTCTAGCCTTTCACTTTGAATTTGTTTTTATCCCCGTTGCTTAGATGAGTTTCTTGTAGGCAGCATACAGTTGGATTTTCTTTTTTAATCCATTCTGCTACTCTGTGTCTTTTTATTGGTGAGTTTAATCCATTTACATTTAGTGTAATTATTGACACTTGTGAGTTCCCTATTGCCATTTTATACATTGCTTTCTGTTAGTTTTGTGTCTTGTTTGATTCTTCTCTTTCATTTTTCTATCTTTTGTTTTTGTTTGGTTGTATTCCATACATCTTTCCTCTGTTGCTATCTTTTTTAAATCATGTGCTTCTGTGGTGGTTTTCTCAATGGTGGTTACCATTAAGTAGTGAAAAGGGTTTCTACCCTGTTCATTGTAGTGCACTATCTTGTGAGTACTTTTGCACTCCATCATCCTTTGCTATTGTTAATCTCCGCCCTCTCCCCTTTTTATTATTGTTGTTGTCACAGTTTAAATGTGGCTTTATTTTGTACTTGGTGGAGCTTTTACTTGTGGTTTTGTTTTGTTTCTTTAGTAATTTCTGGAGTGGGGGTTTCTGATGATAAATTCCCTCATCTTTTCTGTATCTGTGAATGTTTTTATTTCTCCTTCATATTTGAAGGATAGCTTTGATGGGTATAGTATTCTTGGCTGAAAGTTCCTCTCTTTCAGGACTTTAAATATTAGGGTCCACTCTCTTCTAGCTTGTAGAGTTTCTGTTGAGAAATCTGATGAGAATCTAATGGGCCTTCCTTTATATGTTGTATTCTTTTTTTCCCTGGCTGCCTTGAGAATTTTTTCTTTGTCATTGGTTTGTGCCAATTTCATTATGATGTGCCTTGGATAGGTTTGTTGGGGTTAAAAAACTTGGAGTTCTGTTTGCTTCTTGAATTTGAGACTTTAGTTCTTTCCACACGCTTGGGAAATTCTCATCTATTATTTGTTTGAATATGTTCTCCATTCCGTTTTCTCTCTTCTCCCTCTGATATACCTATTATTCTTATGTTATTCTTTTTGATGGAGTCAGACAATTCCTGTAGGGCTTTCTCATTTTTTAAAATTTTTGAGTCTCTTTCTTCTTCTCTCTGTTGTGCCTCAGTTGCTTGTCTTCTATTTCACTAATCTTACCTTCTATCTGGCCTGTTCTATTAGCTAAGCTTGTTACCTCGTTTTTCAGTTCATGAATTGAGTTTTCTATCTCTGTTTGATTTGTTTTTTTAGTTTCAATTTCCTTTCCTTGGTAATATATTCTTTGTGTTCATTGAGTTGTTTTCTGAGCTCCCTAAATTGCCTTTCTGTGTTTTCTTGTATATCTCTGAGTATTTTTAGGATTTCTGTTTTAAATTCTCTGTCATTTAGCTCCAAGTTTTCCAATATATTAAATTTTTTCTCCATAGATTTTTCTCATTTATCTGTGCTACCTCTCTGTCTTTTGTATCCATGATATTCTATTTCCTTTTCCTTAATGGCATCTGAGGGTGGTTTTATTGAAAATATTAATGAGAATTAATAAAGAATAAAAAGTTAAAAAAATAAAAAAGAATAAAAAAATTATTTCCCCCCCTTTTTTTCTTCTTCTCTCCTCTCCCCTCCTTCTTGAGAAAATCTTGTGGTGAACTGTGAATTATATTGTGCTAAATGGAACAAAAAGTACCTATAATGGAAGGCCTGAGTTGGGGAGAAGTGATAAAGGGGCAAAAAAGGGGGTATGGACCCACAAAATGCAGCAAAGGAAAAAATTTGGGTCAAGAATAAAATGATTTGCTTTTAGGAGGCAGCACCATCTTTAACAAAGTGAGCATAATATATTTTATTTGCCCAACAGTGTGTAACAATTCATTGCGGTTATTGTAGGGTTGTGGGCAGTGGCGGAAGGTCACATGGGGAACTCAGGCCTGGGAACTTTGGCTAGGATTGCCCACACTTGGGAACATCAAAAGAAACTTCCCTGGAGCCCTTTGGAAAAATGCAACTCTCCTTCAGCCAGTGAGATTTTACCATACCATATTAGCTCGACCACCATTAAGACCCTTTAAATACCTCTCATATAGGTCACCCCATGCAACTTCCCTGGCCTCTGTCCCCGGGACCAGGGAACCTCATAGGGTGAGAAGCACTCTGTACTCAATAAAGCCTTTTATTATTCCACACTTCGTAGCTCTGGCTCCTTCCTTCTTTCTCGGCGGGGAAAAATACCATGCAATTATTTGTATACATATACAAGTATGCATGCTGACAAAAGTGTTCAAGATGAACCCCTGGAATTTTTTTCCTGACTAAAATTGATTGAGGCTTATAAACTTATCCATTGATTCTATGAAAAGATGTCTCTGAGGAGGAAATTAATAGTAGTAATGAGATGTGCAAAGAACAATGGCACAGGGATAAAATTAAGCTTTCAATTAAAGAGTCCTGGTTGTTGAGTGAGCCAGAAACAGTCCACACTCTCCTGCTGTGGTCAGGGTAGAAATGTTCAGATGTCATACTGGAAGTAACAGTAAATAAATTTAGCTCCAATGTAGGAAGCCTTTACTAGATTATAACTATTCTCATTCTTCAAAATCAACAGAGATCACATAAATTTTCCTATTT
Source organism: Saccopteryx leptura (assembly GCF_036850995.1). Lineage (NCBI taxonomy): Eukaryota > Metazoa > Chordata > Mammalia > Chiroptera > Emballonuridae > Saccopteryx > Saccopteryx leptura. The sequence goes on along the minus strand of NC_089505.1, from coordinate 259,770,917 downwards.
AGTCACAGAGAACAGAAGATCAGACGTGGCTCAAATACAGATAATTAATTTTCAGCATAAGATAACTAATCATTTGAACTGAGCAATTTGAAACAGTCTTTCTACATTCCAAAATTACGTGGATCTCTGCAGTAGCTAGTAATACCAGAGTTAGTTGGGGAGAGAGAAATATGGTTAATTAATATTGAATTTAAAGGAAAATAAATGAATATATATTTTCTGCAATTAACATTTAAGTCTTAAAATAAGAAAATAGCCATTACTCTACTTGTCCACTGACAGACACTTGGGCTGTTTCCAGATCTTGGCTACTGTAAACAATGTTGCAATAAACATGGAGGTGTATATCTTCTTTAGAATCAGTGATTTGCTATTCTTAGGATATATTCCTAAAAGTGCGATAACTGAGTCAAAAAGCAGTTCTATTTTTAATTTTTTGAGAAAACCCCAACTGTTCTCCATAGTGGCTGCACACAAGTCTGCATTCCCACCTGCAGTGCAGGAGGGTTCTCTTTTCTCCACATCCTCGCCAGGACTTAATGTGTGTTGTTTTGTTAGTGAGCGCCATTCTGACTGGTGTGAGGTGGCATTTCATTATGGTTATAATTTGCATTTCTCTAATGATTAGTGATGTTGAACATTTTTTCATATGCCTATTGGCCATTCATATGTCCTCTGCGGAGAAGTGTCTATTCAGTTCTTTTGCCCATTTTTTAATTGGATTGTTTACCTTTTTGGTGTTGAGTTTTAGAAGTTCTTTATAAATTTTGGTTATTAACCCCTTATCAGATGTATTGGCAAATATGTTCTCCCATTGTGTGAGTTGTCTTCTTGTTCTGTTCATATTGTCTTTTGCTGTGCAAAAGCTTTTTAGTTTGATATAGTCCCATTTGTTCATCCTGTCCTTTATTTCACTTGCCCATGGAAATGATTCAGCAAAAATATTGCTACGAGAGATATCGAAGAGTTTACTGCCTATGTTTTCTTCCAAGATGTTTATGGTTACACGACTTACATTTAAGTCTCTTATCCAATTTGAGTATATTTTTGTGAATGGTGTAAGTTTGTGGTCTAGTTTCATCTTTTTGCATGTACCTGTCCAATTTCCCCAACACCATTTGTTAAAGAGACAATCTTTACTCCATTGTATGCTCTTACCTCCTTTGTCAAATATCAATTGTCCATAAAGGTGCAGGTTTATTTCTGGGTTCTCTGTTCTGTTCATTGATCTGTATGCCTGTTCTTATGCCAGTACCAAGCTGTTTTGAGTACAATGGCCTTGTAGTATACAAGTGGATTAAAAAGCAGTGGTACATATACACAATGGAATACTACACAGCAGTGAAAAAGAAGAAAATCTTACTCTTTGTGACAGCATAGATGGACCTGGAGATCATGATGCTACATGAAATAAGCCTGGCAGAGAAAAAAGATATCATATGATCTCACTTATATGTGGATTCTAATGAACAAAGTGAATTGAGGAATGTAATAGAGGCAGAGGCGGGGTCACAGGGACCAGAGGGACAGTAGTCAGAGGGAAGGGTGATGAGAGGATGAGATCAGAGAAGGTAAAGGGATTAGTAATTAGAAATTACATATGCATACCACAGAGATATAGATAAGAGGATAGCAAATCCTAGAGGGAAGGGGGAAGATATTTGGGGGGTGGGGGCAAAGGAGGTATAAAAAAGGACACAAGGTAGGAGGGAGGTACTTATATTCAGTGGGACACTTGAATTCATGTAAACACAATAAATTAAAATTGATAAAAATTTAAAAAAAAGAATTGACAGAGAAAAATATAAATAAATAAATGAAAAAACATATAAATTTGCATAGGAAAAAGAATGAAATACACCAAAGTGTGAATAATGGTCGTTAACTCTGGGTTTTTAGATTATGGGTGATTTGTGTTTTCTTGAAATTAGAATAATAATTCACTTCATAAAAAGCTAAAAAAAAGAAAAGAAAAGAAAATAGCCATTACAACATAGAGATCATTAAAATATAAACAGCACCAGCCACAGAAGATCAATTCATGTAAAAAATAAACAAACAGAAGAATGACCCATCTGAAACAGATATTCAACTAGGGAGAACAGAAATATTTCCTTTCGTGACAGTTGGCTGAGAGATTCTTTTCTATTTCCTATTCAAGAAAATGTACCAGTTAATATCAGAATCATTTATCATTTTGCTTCACTTGCCTAAATAATAAACTATAGGTAGTATTTATTCTGTTCATTCTAATCCTGTCATTCTAGAGCTATCATTTTGTTTATCTATAAAGTTTGGCAGCGTGGTACAAGAAAAGACAGACTTTGGGGTTAGAGAGACAAGTGTTCTCTTATGAGCTCTATCTTTGACTAACCATGCTCTTGAGTGGTTTACTTAATATTTTCTTATTTGTAAAATGAGTATAATAATATCCATGGCGATAGCTGTGGATCATTTTTCTAAGAGGAGCTTAGAGATGGAAGTCTTATTGATGAGGGGTGAAAGAATTCTTGAGGTTGAATTTGGATAATTAGGACACAATTTTGACTTAAATTTATTTGAAATGATGGAAGTTATAGGGAAGTTATAGATCACTCCCATACTCAAGTCACTCGCAAGCAACACCATGGGATGTGAGGTCAGCAGGATGATTTTGGGGGTAACCTAAGCATCAAATTCACTAGGCACTCAACAAATACTAATTTTCTTAACCATAACTCTCCTGTGAGCTCAGATTTTACATAGGTAGATATCAGACTAAAAATTCGGGTAACTGGAGAAAAAATCAGGTAAGCTGCATACTTGAAAAGCTAGTGCTCAAAGATGACCTGTCTCTATCTTGGTTGGCCACATATACAAAAACAACAATTATTAGGGGCATGTTGAATTACAGAAGAGAACAATGAGGTTCCCAACATCAGAATATCTTCTTTTCTCCCCCTGTCTCTGACTATGAGTTCATGAAAATAACACCACAAGTACATCATCACTGTAGAAATTTAGTAAAAACTAAAGAACATCAAGAAAAAAATAACACTCATAGGTAATCCCACTATATAGATCCCACCACTAACATTTCATTTATTCAGCAATTCCTGGGAATGTACTACTCTTCTGGAAGTGCGGTTATAAAAATGACTAAAACAGTTTATCCTTAAGGAGAGGTAGAGAAAAAGGATTTTTGCCAGCTATGTACCTTTAATATGTAATGTGCAGATTCAGATTTATTTTATATTCTCTGTGCTGTTTTAAGTTTTTGTTTTTTGTTGTTTTTTTTTTACAAAATTTAGTGTTAACATTATTTGTAAGAGAGAAAAGTGATGCCTGATCTCTCTGCTATTCCTGTAGGTACCAGTTTAAAAAAGTAGAAGCACTTCCCAAGCAGGATTTTCAGAAAGGGTGGGTCTGAGGTGAAGGTTACTTATGAAGACCTTTCCCTGCCCTGCAAACCTGGCATTTCTCATCTGAGTTCATCTTTGAAGATGTCAGAGAGCTTTTGCAATGTTTTACAGTATTTTCCATTAAAACTGTGTCATGTAAATCAATCATGGCTTCAATTTTTCTGTCAGGCTCCTGTAACCTTAAACCAAAGCTTTCAAAATTAATCAAAAGAGTAAGTAATTTAATTTTTCATGAGAGAGTAACAGTATGGGGTTTGTCTTCAGCTATCTCAATTATAAATATTTATTAATGAATTTTCATTAATAACTTTTCACATAGGGAGTTTAAAATATGGATTGTTTTAGAAAAAAAGGTCTAGTCTTAATTTCTTTATACACAGTTGTTTTTTAAACAATTTTTTTTTCATTTCTGTGCAAAATACAGAAACATTAAAAAACTTAGAAGCTAACCATTACATTATAAATTTAGAAGCTAACCATTCTACATTCTTGATATATCCCTGGTTAACATTTATTTATTTATTCATCTAACTATCTACCACACAGTCTATAAATATTTATAGAGCATGTATGCAATGCTAGGAATACAACACCAAATATAAACCATTTAATCCTTGTCATTGAAAGCTCACAGTCTCATGGTGAAGAAAGGCATACAATCAGATAGTTAAAATACCACTCGTTAAAGAAACAATAATCACAGCTATTGTGGGTGCATGGAGGAGGGGTTAGTACCAACCTAGGGTGCAAGGAAGAAAGGGTCAGTCATTGGATGGCTTCCTGGAGGAGGTGTGCCTGAGCTGAATTTAAGAATTCAGAAGCATTCTAGTCACAGAAAACCACATGAGGCTAAGCAAATAGAAAAATATATATTAAGAGGATGCCTTCAATTGCAACTAACAGAAAAACTAACTCAAGGTGGCTTAAATAATGAAGGGAATTTATTGCTTTTAACTGGAAATACAGAGCAAGGAAGATTTCAGAGTTGGTCAATCCATCAGTCCAAAGATGACACCAATTGGCCAGTTACTCTCTGTCTCTCTGCTCTGCATCCTCAGAGTCAGCTCCATTTGAAGGCTAGTTCCCCTGGGGTTGTGGAGTGGCTGCCAGTAGTCAACAAGGCTATGTGATTTCTCAGCTTTGTCCAGTGGGAGCATCAAACAACTGTCAAACAGGAGGCTAAGTTTGCTCAGCCACCCCGGGCCCGTTCTGAGGTCACACACAACGCAATACTCTGATCATTGGCTCGGGTTAGAATACATAAACTAGAATTGGTTCCTGTCTTGTCAATTTTTAATGGTCCAAAAAAGACCAAAAAAAAAAAAGAAAGAAAGAAAGAATAATTTGTTTCCAAAGGAGGAAATGAAATGAAATAGCAAATACAGATAAGAAAAAAAAACCTCTTAACAAACTGAGGATTTTTTCTTATTGCTTTTTGTATGCAAACAAGACAACAAGAAAGGAATTATGTCTTTCTTAAAGTTTGGTAGAAATTTTATGATATTCTGTGGTGTTTGTACCATAAAAGTAGTTTTAAAAATACTTGTGATAATTAAACAAATACAAATGAATAGTGACTGTTTTCCTTATGCCAGAGAGACATATATTTTTGTAGACTGTTTTCTATGAATATACAAATATGTGTTTTTACAAAAAAGGCACATCTTTCATATTTTATGTAATTTCTTTTTTAAACTTACAATCTATCATTTCACAATAACAAACAATTGTCAATTCATAGAGAACTACCTCATTCTTCTTAATAGCAATAGAAAATTCAATTAGACAAATCTACCATAATTTATTTAGCTGTTCCCCTTTAGAAACAGTTGAAGATTGTCTAAAAATGTAAGTACTTGGAAAGGCAATTTCTTTTTTCTTTTTTTTAATTTTTAAATTTGAATTAGAAAATGAACTTTAACAGGGTGATATTGATCACCAAGAGTACATAGGTTTCAGGTAAACATTTCTATAGCATTTGAACTACTGCTTATATTGTATACCCATCACCCAAAGTCAAATCATTTTCTGTCACCGTATATTCGTCCCTCTTTATATCCTTACCCCTAACACCCTATCCTCCTCTCCCATATCCCCTTCCCCCTAGTAACCACTGCACTTTTATCTATGTCCATGAGGCTCAGTCTTATATCTCACCTATGTGTAAAATTATACAATTATTAGCTTTTTCTGATTTACTTATTTCATGCAGTATAATGTTCTCAAGGTTCATCCATGTTGTCGTAATAGCATTATGTCATCATTTCTTATGGCTGAATAGTACTCCATTGTATATGTGTACCACATCTTTATCCAGTCCTCTATTGAGAGACACCTTGGTTGTTTTCATGTCTTGGTCACTGTGAATAATGCTGTGATGAATATGGGGTGCTTATGTCTTTACATACCAATATTTTCAAATTTGGGGGATAAATACCCAATGGAGGGATTGCTGGGTCATATGGTAGTTCTATTCTTAGTTTTTTGAGGAACCACTATCCTTCCTTCCATAATGGTTGTATTAATTTGCATTCCCACCAGCAGTGAATGAGGGTTCCTTTTTCTCCACAGCCTCTCCAACACTTGTTATTACCTGTCTTGTTGATAATAGCTAATCTAACAAGTGTGAGGTGGTATCTCATTGTAGTTTTGATTTGCATTTCTCAAATAGCTAGTGAAGATGAGCATCTTTTCATGTATCTGCTGGCCATTTATATGTCTTCTTGGGAGAAGTGTCTGTTCAGGTCCTCTTCCATTTTTTAATTGGATTGTTTGCTTGTTTGTTGCTGAGCTTTGCAAGTTCTTTATACATTTTGGATTTTAACCTCTTATCAAAGCTGTTGTTTGCAAATATTATCTCCCGTTTAGTCAGCTGCCTATTTGTTTTGTCGTCAGTTTATTTTGCTGTGCAGAAGCTTTTTAGTTTGATATAGTCTCATTTATTTATTTTTGCCTTTACTTCCCTTCCTTTGGGGTCAAGTTCATAAATTGTTCTTTCTGGCCTAGTTCCATGAGTTTAGTACATATGTTTTCTTCTTTGTAATTTATTGTTTTGGATTTTATATTTAGGTCTTTGATTCATTTTGAATTAATTTTTGTGCAGGGTACAAACTGTAGTCAAGTTTCATTACTTTGCATGTGGCTTTCCAATTTTCCCAGCACTATTTGTTGAAGAGGCTTTCTTTACTCCATTGTGTATTTTTGGTTCCTTTGTCAATGATGATTAGTCCATATATATGTGGTCTTATTTATGAGCTCTTGATTCTGTTTCATTGGTTTGTATGTCTGTTTTTCTGCCAATACCATGCTGTTTTGATTATCATATCTTTGTAGTATAATCTGAAATCAGGTAGCATGATACCTCTAGCTACATTCTTTTCCTTCAAGATTGCCTTGGCAATTCAGGATTTCTTATGGTTACATACAAACCTGACAACATTTTGTTCAATTTCTGTAAAAAATGACACTGGGTTTCTGATGGAGATTGCATTAAATTTGTATATTGCTTTGGGTAATATGGCCATTTTAACTGTGTTAATTCTTCCAATCCATGAACCTGGAATGTTTTTCCATTTTATTGTGTCTTTTTAAATTTCTTTCAATAATGTTCTGAAGTTTTCAGTATATAGGTCCTTCACATCTTTTCTTAAGTTTATTCCTAGGTATTTTGGTTGTTGTTGCAATTGTAAAAGGAATTGTTTTTTTGTGTTACTTTTCCATTGTTTCATCACTGGTGTATAGGAAAGCAGTGGGCTTTTGTATATTGATTTTGTATCTTGTAACTTTACTGTATTGGTTTATTGTTTCTAATAGTTTTTTAGTGGAGTCTTTGGGGTTTTCTGTATACAGGATCATGTCATCTGCAAAAAGTGGTACCTTTATTTCTTCTTTCCCAATATAAATGCCTTTTATTTCTTTCTCTTGCTTGATTGCTCTCACTAAAACTTACAGAACAACTCTGAATAAGAGTGGAAAGAGTGGGCAGCCTTGTCTTGTTCCTGATTATAGAGGAAAAGCCTTCCTTTTTTTTTTTTTTACCATTTTGTATGATATTAGACGATGGTTTGTCATATATGGCCTTTATTATGTTGAGGTACTTTCCTTCTATTCCAAATTCACTGAGTGTTTTAAACATAAAGAGATGTTCTAGCTTATTGAATGTCTTTTCTGCATCTATTGATAGGATTATGGGATTTTTCTTTTTTGTTTGTTGATGTGGTGTATTACATTGATCAATTTCTGTATGTTGAACCACCCTTGTGCTCCTGAAATGAATTCCACTTGATCATGATGTATTATTTTTTTAATGCGTTGTAGTATTTGATTTGCTAGTATTTTTGCACTTGTATTCATTAGAGATATTGGTCTGTAGTTTTCTTTTTTTGTGTTGTCCTTGTCAGATTTTGGTATGAGGGTTATGTTGGCCTAATAAAAGGAAAGGCAGTTTCAAAGAGTGATCCTGGTTTTTAATGTAGCTAAAGAATAACTGATTAACTCAGTCTGGAACAAATGTACTGTAGGAGAATGCAGTGTCATGTAGACTGCCTTGTGGAGAAAAGAGGCATCTTTTGCAGAAAGGGTGGGAAAGAGAGAAAGAACACTTTGAAATTGAAAGGAAAGTGAAACAGCCAGTTCTACAAAAAAATCTAGCTTATAAACTAAGGTAGTAGATTATTGCCGAGACACTTGGTAACACTATGCTATAATCAGAATATTTAATGAATATTAAAATTTCCCACTAAATATGTTTTCATCAAATTCTATGTGAAAGGCAGCCAGAAGTAGCTAATTGTAAATCTAAAATAGCTCTGGATAAGTACTGAATGGACAGTACAGACAATGGAAGAAGATGCAACAGAAGGAGATTTGGAGAGGCTGGTTACACCGGAGGTAGAGGAAATTGAATAGCCTTATAAGAAAGATGCAATTTAGATACTAAAGAGTAAACTGGGACTGGGTGGTGAAAGGTGTGTGTGTGTGTGTGTATGTATGTGTGCATGTGTGTGTATGCATGTGTGTGTGTGTGTGTGTGTGTGTGTGTGTGTGTGTGTTTGAGATTCCAAGGAAACACATATCTGCAACAATTTTTCAAGGGGCTGGAGGTTCACATAAAGGGCTGGGAGTCATAAATTTGCTCAAAGATGTCAAGGTCAGATTGTAGAAAGCCCTAAATGAAGGTCTAAGAAGTCTGGATTTTGTTCATTTGGCAAATTAAAGTACTCTAGAATGAAAAGAAAACCCACTTATTCTTTGCAAAAAATAATAAATTAGTTAAGAGACCACATATCTTGAGTTATATTTTGGTATTATTGTTATACATACAATGTGTTTAAGTAAGTTTTTAAAAACCTTTTTTTTTATTTGTACACAGGTTTCTAATTACTCTGTGCATTAAGAATCATGGAAAATGAGTTATTTCCCTTCTTCAGTAAAGGAGCCAACATATTCATTATATTCAGCCACTTCTGTGTTAGCCCTCACAACTCTACTTTTAACTTTACGGCGATGATCTTCTTAAAATTGTTAATACCAGGTCTTTTTATCCCCCCAAAACATATTTTACCATCTATCACCTTCTTCAAACTTTGTTTCAGATGCTCAAATTAACAGCAACATTAATTAACTAGAAATATATTAAATTTCTTTTACCTGCCACCCTTCAAATGGTGGTGACAATGTGTGTGTGTGTGTGTGTGTATTGTATTTGAACAGATATCAGTACATGGTGTAAAGATTTTTTTTATTAAGTGAGAGGTGAAGAAGGAAGAGAGACAAACTCCCGCATGCACCTCAATCCACCTGGCAAGCCCCCTACAAGGCAATGCTCTGTCCATCTGGAATTGTTGCTCTGTTGCTCGGCAACTGAGCTATTTTTAGCACCTAAGGTGAGGTTATGGTGCTAACCTCAGTGCCCGAGCCATCGTGCTCAAATTACTCGAGCCATGGCTGCAGGAGGGAAGAGAGAAAAAGAGAGAGAGAGAAAAAAAAAGAGATAGAGAGAGAGAAGGGGGAGGGGTGGAGAAGCAGATGGTCTACTCTCCTGTGTGCCCTGACCTGGGACCAAACCTGGGACTTCCACGCACCAGGCAAGTGCTCCACCACTGGGCTGTAAAGATTTTTAGAGTTATTTTATATATCTTATTTGTCACATTTTTCAATAGCACAGTAATATACTTAAATGTATACCCTACAAATATGAAGATGCTAATTTTTGCAGTATATCTTATCAAACAAAATATTAAGACTCATTTTACTGATATATTGGTATGTTATCCTAATTTTAAAATTACTTGCTCCTTGCAGAAATACAACAAAATGATGGGTACTAGTATAAATAAAATGTTAATAAACTCCTCACAATTTCTTTGAAAACATTCAGATATATAATAAATATTCTGCTTCCCTCTTCCACCCTCTGCCAAGCCTATGGTACCACACCTCCCCCAATTCATATTTCATTTTGTGTTTCATGGACTTGTTTAGATCATCCTTGTGATTATGTTTATATTGTAGACTTGCTTATCCTACGACAGCATTATGAGTAGTTATCATATTCTAAAATGCCAAATACTGTTTTAATTGTAATGGTGTCTACTTTTTTAGTGAACCTATTCATATTTTATTACTGTAAACAACTTTGATCATAATGATGCCATTCAAAAGAGCTGATCAAGCTGAGAAAAATGACATTACAGTTATAAAGTCACTCTATATGCAGCTATTAACATTTTATAGTGCATATAAGAAAAGATGTTTTAAGTTGCAACCATAGACAAATAAGAAAATTAATTTAAACACAAAACTATTCTTTTGAAGATTAGAAATAATGCTACTTAAATAATGCTAGCCAACAGATACTTTTAGAATCTAGCAGCTGACCTTCAATACAAAGAGCATCACATATGCTGGGTTTTGCATTTGGAGAGATTCAAATCATCTTACTTTGCCAGGGCTGAAAACAAGAGCTTTCCTTCCTAAGAACAAGTATAAAAGAAACATACTGTAACCTCACTTCAAAGCTCTTCTCTGGTTACATACCAGAAGAGACAAGGTTATAGATGAGGAGTTTTAAGAAACACATTCTTGTAGCACTTCTAGGATCTAACACTCTCTTTAAATAAAATCAAAGACACTTAACTGGGCACCTACTATGTGTGTGGTGTATTGCCAAGTACATCAGAGAATGTCACCTCTGACATAAGGAAGCCCATATTCCATCTGAAGCAAGATAAGATAAACACAGGAACAATTAGAAACAAGCATTCCAATTCCACAAATATTTAAATAAAAGTGTCTGACAACAATAGAAGCCATGCAAGGCTATGTATGCACATAATGACTAAGAAAACTAAAGAGAAATAACTATACTGAAATTCAGAGGACTTATGGTTGGGGATGGTCAGAGAAGGCTTTATGAAAGTTCTTGAGCTGGATCTTGAAAAACCGGTAATAATAACATCTCACATTTGTTTAATGTTTTGTAGGGTGTCAGAAAGTTTCTGAAGCTGTAGAACAAACATGACTTGTCTTCCTATAGTATCAATATACCTAACAGAAATTAACTTAAAATATCTTTCTTTAAAAAATTAACAAGGATTTATTACTATTAATTAAAATATCAATTATTATACTAAAATTGTGAACCACTTTTACTTGGTGATGTCTAAGCACTTCACATATATTATTGCTTATAATGGAATTTATTACTTATCATGGAATTCAAGTTCTGTTTGATTTTCACAAGTAGTGAGCATGGGAGAAGTTTTGCTGTTTCATTGACTTCTTTGAGATATGTGCTCTCCTGCTCAGGGCACTTCTTGCTCAGAAAAGTACAGCCTGCTAGGTAGTTGCATTGATGTTATTTGCTTTAATTCTTACAGAACTCCTCTCCTTTATGGAGCACAGGTCCTAGAAATGAGCAGAATAAAGCTCAACATGCTTAGTGATCAGCCAAGATTTGATCAAAAAAGGCTGGTCTTATAATTCCCTTTTCCATTCATAGCGAAAGATGTCAGGGCCAAGTAGGTACATGGCACACATGATTGCAATGGGTTGGAGGTGAAATAATAGGTAGAGACTTTGAAGTAGAGAGTGTTTCTCCAAAGACATTCAAATTCAATTAAATAAAGAAACATCCTGACCAGGTGGTGATACAGTAAATAGAGTGTTGGCCTGGGACACTGAGGACCCAGATTCGAAACCCTTAGGTCACCGACTTGAGCACAGGCTCACAGCTTGAGTACCGGGTCACTGGCTGGAGCATGGGATCATAGACATGACCCTATGGTTGCTCACTTGAGCCTAAAGGTTGGTGGCTTGAAGCCCAAGGTCGCTGGCTTGAGCAAGGAGTCACTGGCTCAGCTGGAGCCCCCTGGTCAAGGCACATATGAGAAAGCATTCAATGAACAACTAAGGAGCTGCAACAGTGAGTTGATGCTTCTCATCTCTCTCCCTTCCTGTCTGTCAGTCTCTCTCTCATGCTAAAAAAAAAAAAAAAAAAGTGATGTCAAACATTGAAGAGTGGATCAGTGGAGATCAAGCAGAGTTTTTAACTTTATTTGAATTGTTTGTTAAATATTCACTGATATACATAATGTTTCTTAGATAATTAAAAACAATTAAAAAGAAAACAAGGTCCTAAAAATAATCAGATAAACAAATATAATTGTGGTGGTGAACAAATTCCTATAGCTCTTAGGCCACTAGTTGGTAATCTCTGCCACTTGTTACCTGCCCGTGATCAAAGAGGGAAGTAGAACTTGCAGGTAGAATCACATGACCTACATACAAGGTGTGTTAGGGCACCTGTTCTCTGTGGAGTGTCTCACAAACCCTTTTACTAGGCTGATCTCTGCTCTCCCAACCTGCTCTGGTCTGTTAAGATCATCTGCAAACTTCCCTCTCCCTTCAAGCCTTCCTGGGCATGGATTTCACTTACTATTTTAAATAATGTGTTTTTTATATTGTCTTAAAAGGTTTGCTGTTCTTTCACTTATGATAGTCATATGTCTTCCTGAATCATTCATTCTTTTATTAATTAATTTACTCAATAAGCTCTTACTGGGCACCCCTGTCATGTTGGGCAATGTAGAAAAGTCTGGAACTCTAGAGATGCAGACAGGTCGGTATGCAGCTTGATGTGTGAGAACACAAAAGGAGCTCACTTATTATTTGATTGAAGGCAGAGTTTCATGACCTCGATACTGTTGGCATTTGGGCTACATAATTCTTTCTTGTGTGTGTGGGGGGAAGGGTATTCTGTATATTGTAGGGTGTTTGGCATCATCTCCGGCCTCTACCCTAAATGCCAGTAGCAAACACCCCCACCCTTGTTGTGACAAGCAAAAAACATGTGCAGACATTGGCAATTATCCCCAAGGGGATATGAGAACCCAGTTGAGAAACACTAGACTAATAATTTTGAAAACCTTCAAGTAAAAATAGTGTAACATCGAACACTTCTTAATGACAAGTTATAACAACATTCAAATGTGGGGAATTCAACTACAGATGATGTCTTTGTATCAGCAAAAACACATTTTTATTTGAATAAAAAGGTGGTTTACCAATAAGTTTGGGGAAAATTTAATTATTTATAATGTTTTTGAGCATATTAAAAAATTGAGAATTTGATCTCAGACATCAGAGAAATGGCGCCGTGAGGAGCCATACCAATAAATCTCCCCAAAATTTCAACAAGTTCTTCAACCAGAGACAGAAAAATCTATCCTTGGAGCATCTAGAAGTCCCACACACTGAACATGAAGGTATGATCGAGTGAAAAATTGATGAAATATATAATCAACCCCGAAGGAAATAAGACGAAGAAAGGAACACTCCGCCTTCCTCACTAACCTAAGCAAGGGATGCTTTCACTTGGAACTGAGATAGAGGGCTAAAGGTGTGGAGGGAGCCAGGCAGCAGCACAGATGTCCAAGCTGAGGAAAGAGTGTGCCTGTGGAACTCAGCCAATGCAAGCTAATGCCCATGCCAGACCCTGACAAAGACAGGAGAGTGGCGGCGCCATTAGCCCTGATATCCTGGTCAGCAAGCACAGATAGTGTGTGAGAGTTCCTCCTAGTGCCCCGGGAGTGGGCACCTGTGTTCCCGGACAGAGGGGCAGAGTCAGAGGCGTTTGCGTGGGCTGTGACCAGAGTCTTGGTGTGGTCCCTGCACCCTGAATAGTGGTGCGTGGGGAGTGCGCAAAATCAAACTTCCTTATGCCCGAACTTCTCCAGGTAGGCAGGGTGCCTCACCCAGCCATTCAAGCTAACAGCCCTGGGAAGGGAAAAAAAATACAAAAGTGATGGGAGGAGGGGTGTGCAAGCAGATTACAGTCTGACTTGGGAGCAGACCTGCGGATCCAATTGCTGAAGTTAGCTTAACCCACAGTCTGCTCACCTCCCAACTAACCTATGCGGCTCTAACTGACAATATCTTTCTTAGCTCAGTGATCTAAGACAAGAAGAGTGATATTTTTTAGTGCCTCTGGCTATGCACGTAGGGGTGGGGGCAACTTCTGATTGGCAGAGCTTTCATACTCAGGGCTATACGTTAAAAAGAGGGATTTGGCAGCTTGTAAGACCTCCTGTTTTGTGAACAGCGACTAGGGCATCTTCTACCCAGCCAGAACAGGTTACAATGTGCAAAAAGCTGGGGGAGAGTGGTCCCACAGAGTGCTGAGGCATACTGAACATGCCTGAAGATGCATAGAAAGGCACTTTGAGAGCAATTGGCTCCCAGCTCTGCCTGATTATGCTGGCAGCTCTGACGGACAGAGCCTTACCCAAAGACCTGCGTTGAGTGGGGATAGAGTGGGGATTTGCCAGCTATTTGAGCCTCTTACTCTCCAGGCAGAGGCAGCAGCAACCCCATAGCTGGATCATCAGGCTGCTAATTCAGGAAGGAGAGACTAGGAGAGAGGCTCAGGGAACATGAACTCTATCATTGGCAGAGCCTGCAAATGCTAATGAGCCTCGACTGCCAATGAGACTGAAGCCCAATATATGACATCGCCATAGAGACCTATCAGCTGCAAACCTCTACCTAAGCGTGCCACAGGGGCAGAACCTGGGGTACTGAGTCATCGACCAGGAAGAAGGAGAGGAAAGAAAAAGGAAGAAGTTAACCTCTCAAAATCAAGAAAAATCCACAGACTTTATAGTCTTTTCCATTTTTTTGTTTGTTTCTTTCTTTCATCTTCTTGTCTTAATTATTTTCTTCTTCTTCCACTTTGGTCATTTTATTCTCTGCCCATCTTCTTCTTTCCTCTTCTTGAACTACACTACCATAAGTGTTACATTTCCCATTTTCTTTCTTTTCTTCTTCCTTTCAATCTATGAGGGTTGCACTCCAAAACCCTAACTCTCTCTCTCTCTCTCTTTGTTCTTTTTTCTTTTTTTTTTGTTTTTTCTTCTTTCTTTTTTGAACCCTCTGTATTAGTTTCTTATTTTCTCTTTTACTTTTCCTCTCATTCAATCCTCAATCACAAACAAATTATTTTATTTGGGACTCAAATTTTTTCTTTGTGCACTTTGGGTGCTTCACTTTTAAACTCATTAGCTTTCCTCCCAACCTTGGCTCTCTGTTCTTTCTAGTTTTTGCTCCACTTAATACAATAGTAATTTTTAAATTTCTTTTCCATTTCTTTGTTTCCCTCTTATCCCTCTCATTATATCTCTTAGTCAACCATCACTTACAAGCAAATAATTTTATTCTTGACCCAAATTTTTTCCTTTTTTGCACTTTGTGGGTCCCTACCTCCTTTTTTCCCCCTTTATCACTTCTCTCCAACTCATGCCTTCCATTATAGATAGTTTTTGTTCCATTTAGCACAATGTAATTCACAGTTCATCACAATTTTTTTCTCAAGGAGAAGGGGAGAGGAGAGGAGAAAAAAGGGAAATAATAAATTTTCTTTTTTTTCCTTTTATTCTTTATTAATTCTCATTAGTACTATTAACAAAACCACCCTCAGATGCCATTAAGGAAAAGAAAATCAAATATCATGGATACAAAAGACAAAGATGTAGCATAGATAGATGAGGAAAAATCTATGGAGAAAAAATTTAATATATTGGAAACCTTGGAGCTAAATGACAGAGAATTTAAAATAGAAATTCTAAAAATACTCATAGATATACAAGAAAACACAGAAAGGCAATTTAGGCAGCTCAGAAAACAACTCAATGAACACAAAGAATATATTACCAAGGAAAGGAAATTAAAACTAAAAAAAACAAATCAAACAGAGATAGAAAACTCAATTCATGAACTGAAAAACGAGGTAACAAGCTTAGCTAATACAACAGGCCAGATAGAAGGTAGGATTAGTGAAATAGAAGACAAGCAACTTGAGGCATAAAAGAAAGAAAAAGAAAGAGAATCAAAAATTTAAAAAAATGAGAAAGCCCTATAGGAATTGTCTGACTCCATCAAAAAGAATAACATAAGAATAATAGGTATATCAGAGGGAGAAGAGAGAAAACGGAATGGAGAACATATTCAAACAAATAATAGATGAGAACTTCTCAAGCCTGTGGAAAGAACTAAAGCCTCAAATTTAAGAAGCAAACAGAACACCGAGTTTTCTTAACCCCAACAAACCTACTCCAAGGCACATCATAATGAAATTGGCACAAACCAACGACAAAGAAAAAATTCTCAAGGCAGCCAGGGAAAAGAAGAATACAACATATACAGAAAGGCCTATTAGATTATCATCAGATTTCTCAACAGAAACTCTACAATCTAAAAGAGAGTGGACCCCAATACTGAAAGTCCTGAAAGAGAGGAACTTTCAGCCAAGAACACTATACCCATCAAAGCTATCCTTCAAATATGAAGGAGAAATAAAAACATTCACAGATACAGAAAAGATGAGGGAATTTATCATCAGAAAACCTCCACTCCAGGAATTATTAAAAGGGGTTTTCCAACAAAACAAAACCACAAGTAAAAGCTCCATCAAGTACAAAATAAAACCACATTTAAACTGTGACAACAAAAAAAAAAAAAAGAGGGGGGAGAGGATAGAGATTTAACAGTAGCAAAGGATGATGGAGTGCAGAAGCACTCATAAGATAGTGTACTACAGGAGGACCCGGGTTCAATTCCCGGCCAGGGCACACAGGAGAAGCGCCCATTTGCTTCTCCACCCCTCCGCCGCGCTTTCCCTCTCTGTCTCTCTCTTCCCCTCCCGCAGCCAAGGCTCCATTGGAGCAAAGATGGCCCGGGCGCTGGGGATGGCTCTGTGGCCTCTGCCCCAGGTGCTACAGTGGCTCTGGTCACAACATGGCGACGCCCAGGATGGGCAGAGCATCGCACCCTGGTGGGCAGAGCGTCGCCCCTGGTGGGCGTGCCGGGTGGATCCCAGTCGGGCGCATGCAGGAGTCTGTCTGACTGTCTCTCCCTGTTTCCAGCTTCAGAAAAATGAAAAAAAAAAAGAAAAAAAAAAAAAAAGATAGTGTACTACAATAAACATGGTAGGTACCCTTTTCATTACTTAATGGTAACCACCCTTGAAAAAACCACCACAGAAGCACATGACTTAAAAAAGGTAGCAACAGAGGAAAGAAGTATGAAATACAAATAAACAGAAACAAATGATAGAAAAACAAAAGAGAAGAATCAAACAAGGTACAAAACTAAGAGAAAGCAATTTATAAAATGGCAATAGGGAACCCACAAGTGTCAATAATTACACTAAATATAAATGGATTAAACTCACCAATAAAAAGACACAGAGTAGCAGAATGGACTAAAAAAGAAAATCCAACTGTATGCTGCCTACAAGAAACACATCTAAGCAACAAGGATAAAAACAAATTCCAAGTGAAAGGCTGGAAAACAATACTCCAAGCAAATGACATCCAAAAAAAAGCAGGTGTAGCAATACTCATATCTAATATTGCTGACTACAAGACAGCAAAAATACTCAGATACAAAAATGGTCATTTCATAATAATTAATGGGACACTGAATCAAGAAGACATCATTCTTAATATATATGCACCAAACCAAGGAGCACCAAAATATATAAGATAGCTACTTATTGACCTTAAAACAAAAAACTGACAAAAAAAATCATACTTGGAGACCTCAATACACCGCTGATGACTCTAGATCGTTCATACAAACAGAAAATCAATTAAGATATATTGGCCTTAAAACACTAGAAAACATGGATATGATAGACATCTACAGGACATTTCATCCCAAAGCAACAGAGTACATTTTTCTCTAGTGTACACAGAACATTCTCAAGAATTGACCATATGTCGGGCCACAAAAATAACATTAGCAAAACAAGAAAAATCAAAATTGTACCAAGCATATTTTCTGACCATAAAGCCTTGAAACTAGAATTTAACTGTAAAAGAGAGGGAAAAAAACGCTACAAAAATGTGGAAACTAAACAACATACTTTTAAAAAATGAATGGGTCAAAAAGAAATAAGTGCAGAGATCAAAAGATATATACAGACAAATGAAAATGACAATACAACATATCAGAATCTCTGAGATGCAGCAAAAGCAGTAATAAGAGGGAAGTTCATATCACTTCAGGCCTATATGAACAAACAAGAGAGAGCCCAAGTGAACCACTTAACTTCACACCTTAAGGAACTAAAAAAAGAAGAACAAAGAACAACCCACCAGCCAAAGAAAGGAGATAATAAAAATCAGAGCAGAAATAAATGAAATAGAGAACAGAAAAACTATAAAAAAAATTAATAAAACAAGGAGATGGTTCTTTGAAAAGATCAACAAAATTGACAAACCTGTGGCAAAACTCACCAAGGAAAAAGAGAAAGGACTGATATAAATGAAATCCAAAATGAAAGTGGTGAAATCACCATAGATATCATAGATATACAAAGAATTATTGTACAATACTATGAAAAATTATATGCCACCAAATTCAACAATCTAGAAGAAATGGATAAATTTCTAGAACAATACAACTTTCCTAGACTGAGTCAAGAAAAGTAGAAAGCCTAAACAGACCAATTAGCAGGGAGGAAATAGAAAAAACTCTTAAAAACCTCCCCAAAAATAAAAGTCCAGGCCCAGACAGTTATACTAGTGAATTCTATCAAACATTCAAAGAAGACTTGGTTCCTATTCTACTGAAAGTCTTCCAAAAAATTGAAGAAGAAGCAATACTTCCAAACACATTTTATGAGACCAACATAACCCTCGTACCAAAACCTGGCAAGGACGGCACAAAAAAAGAAAACTTCAGACCAATATCTCTAATAAATACAGATGCTAAAATATTAAACAAAATACTAGCAAATCGAATACAACAACATATTAAAAAAATAATACATCATGATCAGGTGGGATTCATCCCAGAATCTCAAGGATGGTTTAACATACATAAAACGGTTAACGTAATACACCATATCAACAAAACAAAGAACAAAAACCACATGATCTTATCAATAGATGCCGAAAAGGCATTTGATAAAATACAAAACAACTTTATGTTTAAGACACTCAACAAAATGGTTACAGAAGAAAAATTTCTCAACATGATAAAGGCCATATATGATAAACCATCAGCTAACATCAAATTAAATGGCATAAAACTGCAGGCTTGCCCCCTTAAATCAGGAACAAGACAGGATTGTCCACTCTCTCTACTCTTATTTAACATGGTGCTAGAAGTTCTAGCCAGAGCATTCAGACAAGATAAAGAAATAAATAAAATAAATAAAGGGCATCCATAGCGGGAAAGAAGAAGTAAAAGTATCAGTTTTTGCAGATGATATGATCCTGTACATCGAAACCCCCAAAGACTCCACAAAAAGATTACTAGAAACAATAAACCAATACAATAGGGTCGCAGGATACAAAATTAATATACAAAAGTCCATAGCCTTTCTATATGCCAACAATGAAACATTAGAAAACAAACTCAAGAGTGACGTCACGGAAATGGCGCCGTGAGCAGCGCGTCCGACAGATCTCCCCAAAATCACAACAAATTTATCAACTAGAAACAGAAAAATTTATCCTCTGAGCATTCTGGAGTTCCACACAAACTGAAAGAAGTTAATTACCGCAGGGACGTTCATTCAAGCCGCGGAGGGAGTGCGCCTGTGGTGAGTCAGCCCACACTCGGGAGCGGCAAGCAGCCGCCGACGCGCGCCCGGTCGGGTTGCAGAGCGAGCACTGCTAGCGTTCCCAGCGGCCCGCGCACTGCGAGTGAGAGTCACCAGCCACCGGTGCCCGGAGAACCCCATTTGTGCACGTGCCCTGGGCATTCCACATGCCCAGAGCGCCCTACTAGCCCGCACACCCAGGGTGCCCCACTATCCTGCGCCCGGTGTGCCCCAGCCGCCAGCGGCGGGGCGAGCGGGAGAGGCGCGCCAGGGCAGTCTTCCCTACTTGGGAGATTCTCTCCATGGGCGGGGCACCTCACCCAGCCATTCAAGCTAACAATCAAGCGTTGGGGGAGGGGCGCGCATGCAGCCTGAAATACCTTCGGGAGCACAGCTGCGGACCCAATCACTGAAATTAGCTTAACCCGTGAAATCTGCGCACCCACGGGTTCTAATTGATAAGATCTCTCTCAGTTCAGCGATCCAAGACAAGAGGCATGATATTTTTTTAGAGCCTCTCGCTAAAGGGGCGGGGGCAACTTCTGATTGATAGAGCCTCCATATTCAGGGATAAACGCTAACAAGAGGGACTTGGCAGATAATAAGATCTATACTACACTAGTCGCAAGCAGAGACTAGTGCCTCTTCTTCCCAGCCAAAACAGGCTACAAAGTGTGGAAAGCCTGGGTTGAGTGGTCCAACTGAATGCTAGGCGCTGAACAGTCACCTTGACAACAATTGACTCCCACCCCGCCTGATTACACTGGAGGCTCTGACTGCCAGAGCCTGTCCCAAAGCCTTGCGCTGAGTGGGGATAGAGTGGGGATTTCCTAGCTCTTTGAGCCTCTTACTCCCCAGGCAGAAGCAGTTGCAGCCTTATAGCTGGATCACCAGGCTGCTAATTCAGGAAGGGGGGACTAGGAGAGAGACTCCAGGAAAGCAAACTCTCTCATCGTTGGACCCTGCAAATGCCAGCAAGACTAAAGCCAATTATAGGACATTGCCATAGAATCCCATCAACTGTAAATCTCTACCTAAGTGTGACACAGGGGCAGAGCCTGGGGTACAGAGTCACCGACCAGGAAGAGGGAGAGAAAAGAAAAAGGAAGAAGTTAACCTCTCAAAATCAAGAAAAATCCACAGACTTTACAACTTGTTCCACTAATTTTTTTGTTGTTGTTTGTTTCTTCTATCTTATTGTCTTTATTATTATTATTTCTATTTCCTCCACCTCGGTCCTTCTATTCTCTGCCCATCTTATGCTTCCCTTTTCTTGAACTACACTACCCATGAGTGTTACATTTTATTTCTCTTCTTCATCCTCACCCTCCTTTAAGGTTATACTCCAAAACACTTAACTCTCACTCTCTCCTCTTTTATTTTTTTTTGTTTTGCTTTATTTTGTTTTTTTTCTCTTCCTTTTTTTTTCTTCCTTCGTTTTTCTCTTTTTCTTATTTTTTCCTTTCTATTCATTTTTTCTTTTCTCATTTAACTTTTCCTCCCATTTAATCCTCAATCACGAACAAATTAGTTAATTTGGGACTCAAGGGTTTTTTTTTGGTTTTATTTTTCTTTTTCGCTTTTGCCTTTGTTTTTTTGTTGTTGTTGTTTGTTTGTTTATTTTTGTGGCAGTTTGGGTACTTTTTACGTTGTTTTTTAACTCACTAGCATTCCTCCCAACCCAAGGTCTCCATTGTATTTAGTCTTCGCTCTACTTAATACAACAGATTTTTACTTATTATTTTTATTTTTTTCTTCTTTATTATTCTTTTTTTTCTCCTTTTTTCTGGTTCCCTCTTATCCCTCTCATTATATCTCTTAGTCGACCGTCACTTACAAGCAAATCATCTTATACTTGTCTAAGATTTTATTCCTTTTTTTTTTTTTTTGCATTTAGTAGGTCCCTACTCCCTTTTTTTGCCCCTTGAACTCTTCACCCCAAATCAGGCCCTCCATTATAGGCAGTTTTTGTTCCATTTAGCATAATATAATTCACAGGTCATCACGATATTTCCCTGAGGAGGGGAGAGGAGGGAAAGAGAAGAAAGAAAAAAGGGGGAAATAATAAATTATTACTGTTTTTTTGTGTGTGTGGGGGGGTGTTTTACCTTTTTTTTTTTAGTTTTTACTCTTTATTAATTCTAATTAGTGATATCAACAAGACCACCCTCAGATGCCAATAAGAAAGAGGAAATCGAATATTATGGATACAAAAGAAAGAGAGGTAACACAAATAGATGTGGAAAAATCTATGGAGAAAAGACTTAACATATTGGAAGCCTTGGAGCTAAATGACAGAGAATTTAAAATAGAAATCATAAAAATACTCAGATATACAAGAAAACACAGAAAGGCAATTTAGGGAGATCAGAAAACAACTCAATGAACACAAAGAATATATTACCAAGGAAATTGAAACTATAAAAACAAATCAAACAGAAATGAAAAACTCAATTCACGAGCTGAAAAACGAGGTAACAAGCTTAGCTAGCAGAACAGCCCAGATTGAAAATAGGATTAGTGAAATAGAAGACAAACAACTTGAGGCACAACAGAGAGAAGAAGAAAGAGACTCAAAAATAATAAAAAACGAGAAAGCCCTACAGGAATTGTCTGACTCCATCAGAAAGAATAACATAAGAATAATAGGTATATCAGAGGGAGAAGAGAAAGAAAATGGAATGGAGAATATACTCAAACAAATAATAGACGAGAACTTCCCAAGCCTGTGGAAAGAACTAAAGCCCCAAATTCAAGAAGCAAACAGAACACCAAGTTTTCTTAACCCCAAGAAACCCACTCCAAGGTACATCATAATGAAGATGACACAAACCAATGACAAAGAAAAAATTCTCAAGGCAGCCAGGGAAAAGAAGAGTACAACATATAAAGGAAGGCCTATTAGATTATCAGCAGATTTCTCAGCAGAAACGCTACAAGCTAGAAGAGAGTGGACCCCAATATTTAAAGCCCTGAAAGAGAGGAACTTTCAGCCAAGAATACTATACCCATCAAAGCTATCCTTCAAGTACAAAGGAGATATAAAAACATTCACAAATACAGAAAAGATGAGAGAATTTATCAGCAGAAAGCCCCCACTCCAGGAAATACTAAAGGGGGTTTTCCAACCAGATTCAAAGAACAAAAGAAAACAACATCACAAGTAACAGCTCCAAGAAGAACACAATAAAACCAAACTTAAACTGTGACAACAAAGGAAAAAAAGGGGGGAGAGGATGGAGATTAACAGTAGCAAAGGACGATGAAGTGCAGAAATATGTATAAGATAGGGTACTACAATGAATATGGTAGGTACCCTTTTCATTATAATGGTAACCACCCTTGAAAAAACCACTACAAAAACACTTGACTTAAAAAAGGTAGCAACAGAGGAAAGAAGTACGGAACACAAACAAACAAAAACAAATGAAAGAAAAACAAAGGAGAAGAATCAAACAAGATACAAAACTAACAGAAAGCAATTTATAAAATGGCAGTAGGGAACCCACAAGTGACAATAATTACACTAAATGTAAATGGATTAAACTTACCAATAAAAAGACACAGAGTAGCAGAATGGATTAAAAAAGAAAATCCAACTATATGCTGCCTACAAGAAACACATCTAAGCAACAAGGATAAAAACAAATTCAAAGTGAAAGGCTGGAAAACAATACTCCAAGCAAACAACACCCAAAAAAAAGCAGGGGTAGCAATACTCATATCTAATAATGCTGACTACAAGACAGAAAAAGTACTCAAAGACAAAAATGGTCATTTCATAATGATTAAGGGGAAGCTGAATCAAGAAGACATAACAATCCTTAATATATATGCACCAAACCAAGGAGCACCAAAATATATAAGACAGCTACTTATTGACCTTAAAACAAAAACTAACAAAAATACAATCATACTTGGAGACCTCAATACACCGCTGATGGCTCTAGATCGGTCTTTCAAACAGAGAATCAATAAAGATATAGTGGCCTTAAATGAAATACTAGAACACCTGGATATGATAGACATCTACAGGACACTTCATCCCAAAGCAACAGAGTACACATTTTTCTCTAGTGTACATGGAACATTCTCAAGAATTGACCATATGTTGAGCCACAAAGACAATATCAGCAAATTTAGAAAAATTGAAATTGTACCAAGCATATTTTCTGATCATAAAGCCTTGAAACTAGAATTCAACTGCAAAAAAGAGGGGGGAAAACACACAAAAATGTGGAAACTAAACAACATACTTCTAAAAAATGAATGGGTCAAAGAAGAAATAAGCGCAGAGATCAAAAGATATATACAGACAAATGAAAATGAAAATACGACATATCAGAATCTCTGGGATGCAGCAAAAGCAGTAATAAGAGGAAAGTTCATATCACTTCAGGCCTATATGAACAAACAAGAGAGAGCCGAAGTAAACCACTTAACTTCACACCTTATGGAACTAGAAAAAGAAGAACAAAGACAACCCAAAACCAGCCGAAGAAAGGAGATAATAAAAATCAGAGCAGAAATAAATGAAATAGAGAACAGAAAAACTATAGAAAAAATCAATAAAACAAGGAGCTGGTTCTTTGAAAAGATCAATAAAATTGACAAACCCTTGGCAAGACTCACCAAGGAAAAAAGGCACAGGACTCAAATAAATAAAATCCAAAATGAAAGAGGAGAGATCACCACAGACATCATAGATATACAAAGAATTATTGTAGAATACTATGAAAAACTTTATGCCACCAAATACAACAATCTAGAAGAAATGGATAAATTCCTAGAACAATACAACCTTCCTAGACTGAGTCATGAAGAAGCAGAAAGCCTAAACAGACCAATCAGCAGGGAGGAAATAGAAAAAACTATTAAAAACCTCCCCAAAAATAAAAGTCCAGGCCCAGACGGTTATACTAGTGAATTCTATCAAACATTCAAAGAAGACTTGGTTCCTATTCTACTCAAAGTCTTCCAAAAAATTGAAGAAGAAGCAATACTTCCAAACACATTTTATGAGGCCAACATAACCCTCATACCAAAACCTGGCAAGGATGGCACAAAGAAATAAAACTACAGACCAATATCTCTAATGAATACAGATGCTAAAATACTAAACAAAATACTGGCAAACCGAATACAACAACATATTAAAAAAATAATACATCATGATCAAGTGGGATTCATCCCAGAATCTCAAGGATGGTTCAACATACGCAAAACGGTTAATGTAATACACTATATCAACAAAACAAAGAACAAAAACCACATGATCTTATCAATAGATGCGGAAAAGGCCTTTGATAAAATACAACACAATTTTATGTTTAAGAGTCTCAACAAAATGGGTATAGAAGGAAAATATCTCAACATGATAAAGGCCATATATGATAAACCATCAGCCAACATTATATTAAACGGCATAAAACTGAGGACTTTCTATCTTAAATCAGGAACAAGACAGGGTTGTCCACTCTCTCCACTCTTATTTAACGTGGTGCTAGAAGTTCTGGCCAGAGCAATCAGACAAGACAAAGAAATAAAAGGCATTCATATCGGAAAAGAATAAGTAAAGGTATCACTTTTTGCTGATGATATGATCCTATACATCGAAAACCCGAAGGACTCCACAAAAAGATTATTAGAAACAATAAACCAATACAGTAAGGTCGCAGGATACAAAATTAACATACAAAAGTCCATAGCCTTTCTATATGCCAACAATAAAATATTAGAAAACGAACTCAAAAAAATAATCCCCTTCACGATTGCAATAAAATACCTTGGAATAAACATAACAAAGAATGTAAAGGACCTTTATAATGAAAATTACAAAGCATTGTTAAGGGAAATCGAAAAAGATACAATGAGATGGAAAAATATTCCTTGTTCTTGGATAGGAAGAATAAATATAATCAAAATGGCCATATTACCCAAAGCAATATACAAATTTATTGCAATTCCCATCAAAATTCCTATGAGGTTTTTTAAAGAAATGGAACAGAAAATCATCAGATTTATATGGAACTATAAAAAACCCCGAATAGCCAAAACAATCCTAAGGAAAAGAATGAAGCTGGGGGCATTACAATACCTGACTTTAAACTATATTATAGGGCCACGATAATCAAAACAGCATGGTATTGGCAGAAAAATAGACACTCAGACCAATGGAACAGAATAGAAAGCCCAGAAATAAAACCACATATATATGATCAAATAATCTTTGATAAAGGGGCCAACAACACACAATGGAGAAAAGAAAGCCTCTTCAACAAATGGTGTTGGGAAAACTGGAAAGCCACATGCAAAAGAATGAAACTCGACTACAGCCTGTCCCCGTGTACTAAAATTAATTCAAAATGGATCAAAGACCTAAATATAAGACCTGAAACAATAAAGTACATAGAAGAAGACATAGGTACTAAACTCATGGACCTGGGTTTTAAAGAACATTTTATGAACTTGACTCCAATGGCAAGAGAAGTGAAGGCAAAGATAAATGAATGGGACTACATCAGAATAAAAAGTTTTTGCTCAGCAAGAGAAACTGATATCAAAATAAACAGACAGCCAACTAAATGGGAAATGATATTTTCAAACAACAGCTCAGATAAGGGCCTAATATCCAAAATTTACAAAGAACTCATAAAACTCGACAACAAACAAACAAACAATCCAATAAAAAAATGGGAAGAGGACATGAACAGACACTTCTCCCAGGAAGAGATACAAATGGCTAACAGATATATGAAAAGATGCTCAGCTTCATTAGTTATTAGAGAAATGCAAATCAAAACTACAATGAGATACCACCTCACCCCTGTTAGATTAGCTATTATCAACAAGACGGGTAATAGCAAATGTTGGAGAGGCTGTGGAGAAAAAGGAACCCTCATTCACTGTTGGTGGGAATGTAAAGTAGTACAACCATTATGGAGGAAAGTATGGTGGTTCCTCAAAAAACTGCAAATAGAACTACCTTATGACCCAGCAATTCCTCTACTGGGTATATACCCCAAAACCTCAGAAACATTGATACGTAAAGACACATGTAGCCCCATGTTCATTGCAGCACTGTTCACAGTGGCCAAGACATGGAAACAACCAAAAAGCCCTTCAATAGAAGACTGGATAAAGAAGATGTGGCACATATACACTATGGAATACTACTCAGCCATAAGAAATGATGACATCAGATCATTTACAGCAAAATGGTGGGATCTTGATAACATTATACGGAGTGAAATGAGTAAATCAGAAAAAAACAAGAACTACATGATTCCATACATTGGTGGAACATCAAAACGAGACTAAGAGACATGGACCAGAGTGTGGTGGTTACCAGAGGTGGGGGGAGGGAGGACATGGGAGGGAGGGAGGGAGAGAATTAGGGGGAGGGGGAGGGGCACAGAGAACTAGATAGAGGGTGACGGAGGACAATCTGACTTTGGGCGAGGGGTATGCAACATAATTTAAAGACAAAATAACCTACACATGTTGTCTTTGAATATATGTACCCTGATTTATTTATGTCAGCCCATTACCATTAATAAAAATTTATTAAAAAAAAAAAAAAAAAAAAGAAAACAAACTCAAAAAAAAAAATCCCCTACATGATTGCAACAACAAAAAAATAAAATACATAGGAATAAACATAACAAAGAATATAAAGGACTTATATAACGAAA
Organism: Saccopteryx leptura; assembly: GCF_036850995.1. Classification (NCBI taxonomy): domain Eukaryota; kingdom Metazoa; phylum Chordata; class Mammalia; order Chiroptera; family Emballonuridae; genus Saccopteryx; species Saccopteryx leptura. Next base: position 259,743,711 of record NC_089505.1, on the reverse strand, counting down.
ACTACAAAGCTTTGTTAAGGGAAATCGAAAAAAATAAAATGAGATGGAAAAATATTCCTTGTTCTTGGAAAGTAAGAATAAATATAATCAAAATGGCCATATTACCCAAAGCAATATACAAATTTAATGCAATTCCCATCAAAATTCCAATGACATTTTTTAAAGAAATGAAACAAAAAAATCATCAGATTTATATGGAACTATAAAAAACCCTGAATAGCCAAAGCAATCCTAAAGAAAAAGAATGAAGCTGGGGGCATTACAATACCTGACTTCAAACTATATTGTGGAGCCATGACAATCAAAACAGCATGGTACTGGCAAAGAAATAAACACTTAGACCAGTGGAACAGAATAGAAAGTCCAGAAATAAAACCACATATATAATAACCAAATAATTTTTGATAAAGGGGCCAACAACACACAATGCAGAAAAGAAAGCCTCTTCAACAAATGGTGCTGGGAAAACTGGAAAGCCACATGCAAAAGAATGAAACTCAACTACAATTTGTCCCCTTGTATGATACTAAAATTAATTCAAAATTGATCAAAGACCTAAATATAAGACCTGAAACAATAAAGTACATAGAAGAAGACATAGATTCTAAACTCATGGACCTTGGTTTTAAAGAACATTTTATGTATTTGACTCCAAAGGCAAGGGAAGTGAAGGCAAAAATAAATGAATGGGACTACATCAGACTAAGAAGTTTTTGCTCAGCAAGAGAAACTGACAACAAAATAAACAGACAGCCAACTAAATGGGAAATGATATTTTCAAACAACAGCTCAGATAAGGGCCTAATATCCAAAATATACAAAGAACTCATAAAACTCAACAACAAACAAACAAACAATCCAATGAAAAAATGGGAAGAGGACACTAACAGACACTTCTCCCAGGAAGAAATACAAATGGCCAATACATATATGAAAAGATGCTCATCTTCATTAGCTATTAGAGAAATGCAAATCAAAACTGCAATGAGATATCACCTCACACCTGTTAGATTAGCTATTATCAACAAGACAGGTAATAGGAAATGTTGGAGAGGCTGTGGAGAAAAAGGAACCCTCATCCACTGTTGGTGGGAATGTAAAGTAGTACAACCACTATGGAAGAAAATATGGTGGGTCCTCAAAAAATTAAGAATAGAACTACCATATGCCCAGCAATCCCTCTACTGGGTATATACCCCCAAAACCCAGAAACATTGATACGTAAAGATACATGTAGCCCCATGTTCATTGCAGCATTGTTCACAGTGGCCAAGACATGGAAACAACCAAAAAGCCCTTCAATAGATGACTGGGTAAAGAAGAGTGGTACATATACACTATGGAATACTACTCAGCCATAAGAAATGATAACATTGAATCATTTACAACAAAATGGTTGGATATTGAAAACATTATACAGAGTGAAATAAGTAAATCAGAAAAAACTAAGAACTGTATGATTTCATACACAGGTGGGACATAAAAACAAGACTAAGAGACATGGACAAGAGTGTGGTGGTTACTGGGGGATGGTAAGGGAGGGAGAGGAAAGGAGGAGAGGAAGGGGCACAAAGAAAACTAGATAGAAGGTGACGGAGGACAATCTGACTTTGGGTGATAGGTATGCACCATAATTGAATGACAAGATAACCTGGACATGTTTTCTGTGAACATATGTACCCTGATTTATTGATGTCACCCCATTAAAATTAATAAAAATTTTTTTAAAAAATTGAGAATTTATCAGAGAAGAAATTTAATTTAACTGAGTTACCCTATAACTTATTTGCTGAAGTACTTTTTTTTTTAAAACATAGCATTGGTTAGTAGCCTATAAATTACTGACCTATAAAACATACTTCGAGGAATTTCATGTTCTATTTTTATTATGTAATTATTACTGGTTAATATAATATAGACATTGTTATCCCATTATCTACCCCTGATAAGATACTGTCTTAAGAATATCATCAGCCCTGGCTGGGTGGTTTAGTGGATAGAGCGTCATGTGGCGCACCAAGGTCACGGGTTCCATGCCCTATCCAGGCAAGTATGAGAAGCAACCAATGAGTGTACAACTAAATGGAACAACTAAATGGGATGGATGAGTTGATGCTTTTCTCTTTTTCTCTCCCTTCCTCTCAAATCAATGGAAAAAATTCTTTAAGAAAATCATCAATGTTAGTCAGGACCCATGAAACCAGGAAGAAGAAACAAGGACATCGTTTTAGGCCAGTGGTCTCAAAATTTAGTGTCCATCAGAATCACCCGGAGAGCTTTTAAAAACAGATTTCTGATTTAGTAGGTTGAGGTGGGGCCTGAGAACCTGCATTTCTAACTGGTTCCCAGGTAACGCTGATGCTGTTCCTCCACAGATTTGACTTTGAGAACCATTGGAGAGTATACCAAGAGCATCAGACTAAAGTGTCGTTTCTGTTTGGAGGAAAAACCTTTCTTGGTTTTTTGATGTGGCTAAATCCTACAACTGGTATCTGTCCATTTCAGAAAGCCATAGAGTACGGACCACAGAGAGAACATGAATCTTTATAGCAGGAAGAACAAATGTTGGTGAGACTTTTCTATTCCATTTCCACTGCACCTGGATATCTCTAAGTAATTGGAGGTCTACTGTGTTTAGATGGTCAGAGCATTGTGTGAAGGGATGACCAAATTATAACTAATTCTCAAACACTTTCTCTGCCCTCTGTGAATTTATAAGACAGTTGAGAGACACTTAACAATACAAATCAGCATTGGCTTTACAAATATTAGGGTGTATCACAATTACCTGACAGACTTGATAAGCCTAGATTGGTAGAATCCACCCCCAGAATTTCTGATTCAGTAGGTCCATAGTGGGTCAAGAATATGCATTTTTAACAAGTTCTCAGGTAATGCTGGTGCTGTTAATCCAGGGACCACATTTTGAGAACTACAACTCTAGAATGGCTAGCTCCTCACATCCTGTTCTCAAGCATCACTATCTCACAGCTTTCTGGAACAGAATTCCTGCCTGAAGTTCACTCTTCACATAGCCCACACCTTCTAATGTTGCATTCTGCATTTTCTCTCCATGCAAGTCAGGCAGCCACTTTTATTACATAGTCTGCAGAAATATGATCAAGTGAAGAAAGAACTGGACTGGGAATTGGGTGACTTGGGTTTTAGCTCTGGATATGCCACTAATTATCCTAGGCATAAATTATCTCGTGCTGAAATTGAGAGTTTGACATTAGTTGATCCCTCAGATATATTTCGATCCTAAAATCCTATGTTGGACTTTATCTTACACAAATAGAACTTACACTCCAGTGGGCAAATTTTCAACAGCATGAAGAGGCACTCACAGGTATTTGCATCCTGCTCCATGTCTGAGGAGACCTCCTCACTACCTGTGAGGGTCGGAGCCCTTGCTTTCAGCCCTCATTCTATGTCTGACCAATCACTTGTGAGTCTCATCTTCCTCATCTAAATATGTATGCATCTGCATATGATACTTTTCCAGGCCCCCTTATCTATATCAGGTAGATAAGAATTTATGTTACATCATTAGTACTATTCTCCGCTTACCAACTCAAAACTAATATTTACCTATTATATGCCCAAAAGGTAAATGACTTAAATTAAGCTGTAAAAAATGACAAAGGTGAATGTAACCTCCCACCAAGGGAACTTCATCAATGAACAATTCCTTAATAATCAGAGATTAAATGGGTTATGTTATCATTTCAAATATTAATGGGTGATGGGGCTGTGGTGGTACTATTTCTGGATAACACTTTCCCCATACCCTTTAAGCAACAGAACAAACTGCCTTCCCTCCATGTAAGAAACACCAATTCCTACTATCTAAACAATTATGGAGCCTTGATACAGATGATCCATCTCCTTTATTCTCCAATCTACCTCATCTGATCATGGTGAAAAAGGGCTGAAAACAAATCCATTTTCATTCTTGTTGGCAGCTGTGGGGAAATGTCCACCCCTTCTTTGTTTCCTTAGTAAGACAGATGTAAGAATGCACGGAGTATAGGAAACAACTGAGAGATAAAGTGTCATTTTTAATATTTGTCCCAACCAGTTGAAAGTTATGATTGCTCTTGTCTGGAAAACAAGATGAGAGATCCCACTTGTCACAATGATGTAAATGCATTTCTGTCATGACGTGGTTGCCTTAGTGAGTGTGAGTCCATGATTTCACCTTTATTTTCCAGGGAAGCCCCAGAAGTTTCCAGGGAACCCCATGATGTTCTCCATGGAAGCGACATTGGCATGGACATGTAGAAAGCCAGGAACTCAGGGTATAGATTGGTGCTTGGGTAAGATGTCTCTTAAAAATTACCATGGGGTCAGAGGTGGATTAAGGACGGTTGAGGCCCCGGGCACAGAAGAAAATATTGGGCCCCTTGTCATTAGAAAAAGTGTAAAGTTGGGGTTTTGCGGGGCCCTTCAGAAGTCAGGGCGCAGGGCGCATGCCCAGTGCACCGGCCGTTAAATCCGCCTCTGCTTGGGGTTGCCTTTTAGTCTTCGATTAAATAGAAACTGAAAACTTAGAAGTTGAGCTCAGAGAAGAGTATGATCCTTCGAATGCATGGAAGTAACTGTAGAGGTTTCCACAGAGGTCAATACAAACGCAAAGAGAGCAGTGAGGTTGAAAACATTCAAGGTGAATTCACTGGCATTTGTGTAAATAAAAACCAACTGTGTGTGGGGCGATGTCCATGACACTAAGAATGCGAAAGTGCAAAGTGCCAAAACAGAGAGTCAGAGACAGCATCTTCAAGTAGTTAAAGAAACCGGTCTACTGACAATGGAGCCAGTAGAAGTAAAGGCAAAATCTCTGATAAACAAACATACCCGGTATCAGAAGAAAGCTGCTTCCCAGTGGCCATCACTGCTCTTTGCAAGCTGACCTTCATATGTGCATTCACAAATGTGCATGAGGAAGGGGCTGCACATTTTAGCTCAGCCAGGGGGCTAATAGTCTGAATTCCCTGCTCTAAAGCTCTGATTCCAATGGTCCCCCAATTCCTGGTGGAAGAAGTAGGGCAAGCTCAGGCCTGATCAGTCTGCAGCCTTTTCTTACTTCCAACAGCATGAAATTGAATTAAAAAACATTCTATTATAATGATGACTGTACCTTCACCAGGCAAGTATTTTTGCAAAGTAGATGACAAAATAAAAACATGTTGTTACTGATGCAATATAATTTGTTCAAGTTCATAATGGTTTGGAAATACACTGTAATATATGTGTGTATATATATATGTATATATATATGATCAATAAACAAATCAACTAAAAATGGATTTAGCAATCACTCATTGGAATTGGGCCAATGATAAAAGAGAGTTTTAAAAATCTTTAAAGCAATTATTTAAATTATGAAAAATTAAGCATTAAAATAATCCAATAATATCTTCAGTTTTATTTAGACCAGCTAATACATTAACTGACTATGAAGAATATAAAAGAATATGCAGATTTATGTGGAATGGATAAAGCAACTTTGAACCCTGCATTTATCTTACAGTTAGTGACTAGAACTTTACAATGAAATAAGTCATTTATGCTAGTTCTACTTCAGATTTCCAAGATATTAATTAGCTCCAGAGCTAAACTGACATTAGATGAAGAAAGTTCTGCATATTTCAGTTGTGATTTTTACAATTTTTTCCTAGCAACACAAATATGAGTGCCCTAATTACATGCCCCTTTCATTTTTATTCTTTTAATCAATCCCAGCAAGTGTTCACTCTCAAAGTCCCAAAATAATAGATGGAGATTGAGGTTTTAAATATGATTTCATTAATAGAATAAGCATGAGGATTTGTCTTTCTCTGTCTTTCTCTGGGCTGAAATACTCATGTGAGATATACTATAACCAGCATTCTACCAGCTTTTTCCTCATAGCGTGGGTTATATCTCTCTGGAAGAGTTAGCTCTGCTGAAATCTTTTGTTCAGTATTCAAAAAAATAAGGATGGATAATGTGAATCTTTTACTCAAAATTCCAGAAAGGATTTAGGAAGGTCCTAATTCATTTGGCTGACTCAGAATAGCCTGTTTGGGAGCAAAAATTCAGCAGAGGGATTTGTCAAGAAATTGTTCTTAAGAGATCCCTCTGTTTCCAAATGCCTCAACATTTGGATTGATTTTTATTATTTTAATACAGGGTTCCTCACCAGCACCACTAATGACTTTGGGGCTGAATAATTCTTTATTCAGATGGGTGTGCATTGTAGAATGTATGGCAGCTTTCCTGGCTTTTACCTGGTAGGTGCCACTAGCACTTCCTGCCCCGGATGCAATATTCAAAGTGACTCCAAGCACTGCCCAAGGTCTTTTGGGGGCAAAACTATTCCCAGTTGAGAATCACTCATTTAGTACCTTCAAAATACTTTGAATTTTTAGACAAGATGTGTCATTAGATTGGTATTACCAATAGATTGGTATCGGGATGCAATATTATATTTTATAACTTCAAGGCAACAGTATGCATTATGTTCAATATAAGCGAGATGAACACTGCCTTTTCCACATTGCTCTTGCCACCCAAGCAACAAAATGTAATGTTGTCTTGGCTTATTGAGCAATTGAGAGTAAAACAATGATAAAGAAAAAAATTATGAGGTGACCCATAAACCATTATTAGAATAACTAAGAACTGAAATAACCTGTAATTCTGTTTCTACAGCAAAACCATTTTTGTATTTTATCTCCCTTTTAAGAAGCTATTTTTCATTCATAGCACCATTGTAAATTATGCACAGCAGACTTCTTCATTTAATAGGTTCAGGTCAGAGAGTGATTGTATTTCAGCAGTTGGTATTCAGGGATTTTGTAATTTATGAGGTTTATTAATTTAGCAGATTATTTGCTTAAGATGCCACTACCCCTTCATGCAGCAGTCACTGGGAGAATTTCTGGTCAGCTCAGTATTTTCAAAAGAAGCTTCAGTATTTGGAACCTTGTCATAGTCCTCAGAATTCTCTAAAGTACATAAAATTTAGGCCACAAGAAGTGACTAGCAGAATGTAAAAGTACTGTTTGTTCCTTTTGTGAATGTGAACGAGACTGGAAGTTAAAGGCTGAGGGCATTACCTTATTGTTCCCACGGAAGAGTCAATAGGGAAAGAAAATGTAAAGGAAAAAACAAACAAACCAACCAGGTAAATGCCCATAAAAGAAGCCTTTACAGGGTGAGCCCCCCCCCCCCTCAATGAAGGCAATCTCCACATTTCTGAGAGACTCTTGAATTGGGCTACTGCTTCGTCAATCACGTTACAAACAGGCAAGAACAGAAGGGGCAGTGAGGTCCTCCTACTGACCCAGAGGCAGAAACAGTACTCAGCAATGGGTGACTCTGAGAAAGGCTAGGCAAGGTGTTTCTCTGTATTTAGACATATAAATAGTTGCTACTGGGATAGATTTCTAAAAGCTCAGGTTGTAGAAATTAAATAAAATGGTATAGTCAGCAGGGGCCTATGTGTCTTCCAAACGCCCAAGCTGACCCTGGGCTCCTCTCAGTTCTCAGAGGTTGTGTGGTCAGTGGTTCGCATCCGCTGAAGGACTTCTCAGCACAGACCTACAACAAGGTGCCCTTCTATGGAGAAGGACCTTCCCTAGGTCATTAGAAGCCGGTCAATCTGACTAAAACGAATCACATATTTTTCCTTTAAAATGGGCTCCCCATATTCTATGTGGAGAAAAGCCTACAACTTAATCATTCCGGCCCCTTTCTCACTTTTGATCTTCTGAAACTCTTCCTTCGTGTGAGTGGTGGTTCCTTCCTGTGCGTGCTTCCGTGTGAGTGGTGGTTCCTTCCTGTGCGTGCTTCCGTGTGAGTGGTGGTTCCTTCCTGTGCGTGCTTCCGTGTGAGTGGTGGTTCCTTCCTGTGCGTGCTTCCGTGTGAGTGGTGGTTCCTTCCTGTGCGTGCTTCCGTGTGAGTGGTGGTTCCTTCCTGTGCGTGCTTCCGTGTGAGTGGTGGTTCCTTCCTGTGCGTGCTTCCAGCATTTCCTCTTCTCCATGCTCCACTCTGTCTTTCCAGCACACAGAATTCCCTCCCATTCTTCTCTGTCTCCATCCTGCCATCCCTGGAGCTCTGGCCCAAGACTGTCTGTACTGAATCCTTACTGGAACACCACCCTCCACACCCGCCTTGTAATAATATCATTAATCTCCAAACATGATGGACCTTAGTGCCAGGACTAGTCATTTGTCATTGCCATTCCCTGTATGTTTTAATATTTTAGTTGTATACAGTTTATATTCTTGATCATAGAGTAGCCACCTTAAATACAAAGATGATTATTATTTTGGCATATTCTTTATACATAATTGGTATTTTTAGAATATTTAAGTGGTATTAATTGAGAAGGGGGTGGTTCCTTTTAGTTGTTTATTTAATCTGACATTCAGGCATTCTTCTCCTTTCTTTTTTTTTTAATATTTTATTTATTGATTTTTAGAGAGAGGGGAGAGAGAGAGAGAAGGGGGAGGAGCAGGAAGCATCAACTCCCATATGTGCCTTGACCAGGCAAGCCCAAGTTTTCGAACCGGCAACCTCAGTGTTCCAGGTTGACGCTTTATCCCACTGCGCCACCACAGGTCAGGCCTCTTCTCCTTTCTTTGTAAAACTCCCCCTTCATTCCCAAGCATCTTGCTACTTGTATTATGATGCTAGCTGGTTCTATGCTTCCAATGTCTCCCACAACTCCCAAATCAAATTGTTCTCTGGTAGATAGCAATAGTGGGTTAATCAGACATTAAATTTCTACCTGTGAGTGATTTAGATTATTAAAGCCAGTTAATATGGACTTCCTATGCAGAACATGTGTGTGTGTGTGTGTGTGTGTGTGTGTGTGTGTGTGTGTGTATTTGGGAAATGATGAGATTTCCAACATTCTCAGATTATGCCCCCTGGATGCTACCTACTGTATAACAATGAGCTAGAGTTATAGTATATAGGTAAATGAGGAGATAAGATGATATAAACTAATAGTGGAATGCAAATGACCTTTATCCACATTTATTGAACATCTAGGATAATATATGATGTGTGAGTATTCTCTATAAGACTTTTTAAACATTCAGTTTTAAAGTTCACTTTGTTATCCCAGCCCTCGCATGCCAATGGCCTGTTTCTGTTCTAAGTGCATTGAACTGGGGTCAAAATCCCTCGCAGGCAAGGCCTGGAAATATATAAGGAGATCCTTTGTTCTTATAAAATTATCCCAAATTCGCTACTTCAGTGTGATAACATTGAAATTTAATATTAATTCCATACCATGTAGGGCTTTAGTTTCCAACTTTACATAACGGAGAATGATTGTGCCTTCCCTTATCTCCTTTTTTCTCTTTCTGTCTAGTTATTTTAAATTTTCACTGGTTTTCTTGAAACTTAGCAATCAGATAAAACCGTCTTGATTGATGTTACAGAATCATGGATTTCCCGCCAAACCAAAGGAAGCCTTCCTCATTATCTCCGTTCTCTTCAGCTGGGCCATGCTCATCTTCAGGTAAATGTACTTATTCCCTTATCTTCTCAAATCAGCTACCCACTTTTCTCCAGCCAAGCTTAGCTGTAAATTGACAAGATCTCCAGTCGTCTTTGTGATTTCCCTGCAGAGTGCAGCTGGGTCCCTTTCAGTTTAAAAGAAACAGGTGTGGGGGTAACTCTGTTCAACCTTTAAAAAATTGCTGTCATAAAAGACAGAGGTGGAGTGGTGACAATGCTGTTTGGGGTTTTTGGGGGTTTGGTTTTTTTGGAGTGGCAGAAGTATCGTTATGCTTATGGAATAGCAAATGTATGCAACATAATCTATTCTAATAACAAAGCATCAGCCTTGCTGGCTGCTTATATTTGTGATTCATTCCGGGGGGGGGGGGGAGAGAAACTTTGAAATTTCAAAGCTCACAGCTTTTAAAAGCCCCAAATATACTTAGAAAAATTAGAAACAGTGAGGTCATAAGGGAGTATTAGCTTTGAATTCTACCAAACTTGGTAAAAAATAAATCAGAAAAGATTTGTCTTTAAAAGTGATGAGGTAAGAAACAGCTTGGGGTCCAGTCCCATATGACAGGAGCTAACAGAGATCTTTGAGAGGTCAGGAGAATTCTTTGGATCTTAAGATACTCACCCATAAAAGGAGGAAATCGAAGTAGATAATCCTTAGTAGCTCTAAAATTCAAGGGCTCAACATGATATTGGGGCCTATTTTATGTCCATTGGTGCAAAGCAGATGCAGCTTTTTTTGTTTTCCCTAAATCTGGGAATAAAATGGTAGCAATTCTAGACAAGATCAGGGATGTGAATGAGAAAGTTAAGTTTGTCATAAACATTCTCTAATTCTCTTAATGTATTATTACTTTAAAAAATATATCTATTACTGACCTGCTTTATTAGTCTACTGAGATTTGGCTGATGTAGGCTAGGCTCTGCTGATAGCTCTGCTCTAGGGCCCCGGTCTGCGGGTGGGCGGGTTAGGGCCACCCTGCTCCCTGTGTTTCCTATACTTCTTGGGCTAATGAGTTTAGCAAGCACATGCTCTTCTCATGGTGATGTTAGAAGTTCAAGGGTAATGTTCTTACTTATAAATAAGAAAAATGAAAGTCAGAGAGGTTAAGTAATAATAAAACCTGTCTCAAACTAAGGAAAAGGGAAAAAGGACGGGGGAGAGGATTCCTTGATTTTTGTGACCGGAAAATTAAAGTGGATGGTATGGCTTCGAGTTACTGCTGAATTATTGATTCACGTGCTCTGGCGTCTCAGTCCTCCTCCATCACTTGGCTCCACTTTCCTCCCTGTTGGTTCCGTTCTCCAGCACACTTGCTCTGTGGGGCAGCAAGACAGCAGCCGGCCCTGGCCTTCAGTGTTCACAGCACAGAGGGAAAATATTCTACCTCATTGTCCACATAACATCTGCTAGCTATTTAGACTGCTGAGCAAGAGACAGGAGCTTGAAAGGCCACTGGCCTGGCCCTGAGGTAGGAGAAGTGAGGCCATTTGGTACTAGCATGGGGGAGGGGAGACAACCCCGAAGGAAAAAGATGCTAACTTGACAAAATCTTACAGGTGTCTAGTCAAGTGTTCACCTGAAAGCCTACAAAAGCCACTGAGCCAGGACTGAAACATCTATTTCCTAAATCCTTGAGCAGTACCCTTCAGGATACCTTGTATAAATTAGCGGTATCCCTTCTGTGCTCTTCAGACAGTGTGAGAAGCAGGACTACTTAATGATTAATCAATGCCAATTCTAAGACTTGTAAGGTAGAAATGATGTCCAGGACATATTCATCTCACATCTCTGGATTTTGGAAAGATATGGGAAACTTGTTTAATTTCAGATGATCCATCAAATTGCCCAGCTAGCCGACTCTATGCCTGAACAAACGAAATAAATGGCTTCTTATGCTGCAAAGAGCGGCCATACTTCCTTGTGTGTGTAATCCCTCTGTGGAATTAAGAAAGAAAAATCACATTTCCCTTTTCTGAATATGACTTAAATCCACTACTACCTTTCATTTATTTATCTGCTTTAGGACAGAAACCATGGGTTCTCTAAAAGACTTGTCTAAACAGAAAGTTATCAGTCCTGCCTCTGGTTCATAGGGAAGCTTAAAACAACACAATGTTTTGGTCTCACAATTCTGGAAGCCAGAAGTCTGAGACCAAAGTGTGGGCAGGGTTATGCTCCCTGTTAAACCTCATGGAGAATTTCTCCTGGCGTCCCCTGTCTTCTGGTAGTTTGTCTGCAGCCTTTGCCATTCCTTGGCTTATAGCTTCGCAACTCCAGTCTCTGCTCCTGTGTTCACGTGGCATTTTCCCTGTGTCTTCATGTGGCTGTCTTCTTCTAAGAACATCAGTTGTACTAGACAAGGGCCCACCTTTCTCTAGTATGATCTCATCTTAACTAATTCTAGCTGCAATGACTATTTCTAAATAAGGTTACATTCTGAGGTATCTGGTGTTGGAACTTTACATATCATTTTTGAGGAGACACTATTCAACTCAGGACAGTTCTTGACAGGATAAAGGGTTAAAACTAAAGAAGCTGCTCCCTGTTTAACACTCCAATTGGTGAGTATTCTCTGTCTGCCTTGCTCTCTTCCTTCCTCTCTCTTTCTTTCCTCTTCCAAAGCACGTTCAACCTCAGGAAACAGATAAAAGTCTTATATTTAACTTCTGAGATTATTTTTCACATCTGTTAATTTATTATATGTTACACGGATCAATGAAGTAAGTTAGGCAAACTTTATTTTCTCTTTTCAATGAGAGAAAGACAGAGAGAGAGAGAGAGAGAGAGAGAGAGGAAATGACTTAGCTAAGGTCACTTAGTTAGCTAGTAAAGCTGGGATTAGAATGAAGATGACAAATTTAAATACCTGAGATTCTTTTTTTCCTTTACTGCCTCCAAATGCCAGCAAGACCTCCTGAATTTGATGGCTTATCAATTGACCTTTCCTTTCTGCAAGTGCCACACCAGCTCCCCGGCCTGTCTCTCATCCAGCCACACCTCTGCTTCCACTGATCACACACTGATGATCCGCTCAGCTCTGAAGGAGTCCCGAGAGCTTGCCTGAGGCGCGTGCACCTGTTTCAACAGCAAACTGAGCATCTTCACTGGGGGGGGGGGGGGCAATCCCTCAAGTATGGCGACTTAGTCCTTACTACCTCCCCAAATCTGTCCCTCTTCTCAAATTTCCCCATCGCTGTAAATGGCCACTTCAGCAGCCCAAGTCAAACACCTGGACTTCTTCCCATGTTCCTTTGATGTGCACATTTAGCTCGTTGCTAGGCCCCTCTGGATGAACCCTCAAACTCTCTGAAATTTGGCTCTGCCTTTACCTCCCAGTTACCCCTGCTCCAGTTCAGTCCCTCCCCAGCTCCGCCCAGACTGCCTTTCCTTCTCAGGTTCTCCCTGCTCCAAAACATCCTTCACACTCACTGCTCCAAGGTCATTCATCAAAATGGCCCGTTGAAAGCTCTTTGATGGCTAGGAGGACTGTGTTATATAATAAAAATGATAGCTAAGACTCTGGAACTGTTGGGGGAGTTATGAAAGCAAATATGGTATAAAAATTATAAATAGTCTTAGATTTCTAAGCTAAGAGTATGAAATACTCAAAGAAGAGTTTGGGACAATAAAATGGCCAGTGAATGGGGGAGAGGTAACATATAGGAACACTCTGTATTATCTGCTTAATTTTTCTCTAAACCTGCTCTAAAAAACAAAATTTATTAATTAAAAATAAAATAAAAGGTATTTATGATGGATTGCCATCATTACCAATAGTGGCAAAAATAATGTAAGTAAAATTAAGCATAATTACTTTTGGATATTACAGCTGGTCTGCATCCACATTTAGGGTGAAGAGGACTGAAAGGAAGCTTATTTGCTCGATCGTATTAAAGCCTAACTTGCTGATCCACTGCCTTGCTCTAAATTGAGAGTTTCATAAGCACTAAAAATTGGCTGACCTACTTCACCATAGTAATTGAAGGGGATTATTACTGACAATTAGCAAGCAAGCAATAGTAATTGATAATTTACTTTCCAAATATTTTGCAAGCAAGCACATTTAAAAAATAAAACATTAGGCAGTTGTTTCTTGGCAAATTACAATGCATCTTCTATTTCTTGACAAATAATTCATACTGCAATATTTTTTACAACCCGTAATTCTGATGTGGCTGTTACATTCGTATGTCTACAGACACTTTATTGGGATAAGTATTCAGTACAAGGCATGGGGACTTAGCCACAAAGCCCTCATTACTGCTGATGGTCCAGCCATCATGGCCTGGGCAAACTCAGGGAAGTGGTCTTTTATACCCACATCTTACCCTTAAAGAAAAATGAGGTCATTTTCTATGTAAATGTTAAAACTCTTCCAGCCTCAGATATTCTATTGTATCCTTTCCAAGATGTAACTTTTCTTTTTTAAACTAGAGAAAAATATAGTAAAGTTATGGCTATATGGCTGCATATCTTTCTCTTCCTGCATAATGAAACACAAATTGTTATTTCTTCAACAGAAGCCAAGTAAGGTGAGGGGTAGAAGGTTTGAATAAGGTAGAATATATTATTGGACAATATCTTGATGTATTTATTTATTTATTCATTTTTGAGAGAGGGAGAGAGACAGAGACAGAGGCAGAGAGAGGGACAGACAGGGACAGACAGACAGGAAAGGAGAGAGATGAGAAGCATCAATTCTTCATTGCAGCATGTTAGTTGTTCATTGAATGCTTTCTCATGTGTGCCTTGACTGGGGGGTTCCAGCAAAGTGAGTGACTCTTTGCTCAAGCCAGTAGTGACCTTGGGCTCAAACCAGTGACCTTGAGCTTCAAGCCAGTGACCATGGGGTCATGTCTATGATCCCACATTCAAGCCGGCAACCCCACGCTCAAGCTGGTGAGCCCACACTCAAGCTGGTAACCTCAGGGGTTTGGAACCTGAGTCTTCTGTGTCCCAGGCCAACTCTCTACCCACTGCACCACCACCTGGTCAGGCTTGATTTATTTTTGAGGAAATATATTTTGAGTTTAATTCATGCTCATTGTGATATATGTCTGGTTTATATGCCATTGGTTAGTACTTGATTATTCTAACTGTAAACTTTTTTTTTTTTTTTATATAATTTTATTTTTTTAATGGGGTGACATCAATAAATCAGTATACATATATTCAAAGATAACAAGTCCAGGTTATCTTGTCATTCAATTATGTTGCATACCCACCACCCAAAGTCAGATTGTCCTCTGTCACCTTCTATCTTGTTTTCTTTGTGCCCCTCCCCACCCCCTATCCCTCTCCCATTCCCCCCTCCCCCCCGTAACCACCACACTCTTATAAATGTTTCTTAGTTTCACTATTATGTCCCACCTACGTATGGAATAATACAGTTCCTGTTTTTTTCTGATTTACTTATTTCGCTTCGTATCATGTTATCAAGATCCCACCATTTTGCTGTAAATGTTCCGATGTCATCATTTCTTATGGCTGAGTAGTATTCCATAGTGTATATGTGCCACATCTTCTTTATCCAGTCATCTATTGATGGGCTTTTTGGTTGTTTCCATGTCCTGGCCACTGTGAACAATGCTGCAATAAACATGGGGCTGCATGTGTCTTTACGTATCAATGTTTCTGAGTTTTTGGGATATATACCCAGTAGAGGGATTGCTGGGTCATAAGGTAGTTCTATTTTCAGTTTTTTGAGGAACCACCATACTTTCTTCCATAATGGTTGTACTACTTTACATTCCCACCAACAGTGTATGAGGGTTCCTTTTTCTCCACAGCCTCTCCAACATTTGCTGTTACCTGACTTGCTAATAACAGCTAATCGAACAGGTGTGAGGTGGTATCTCATTGCCATTTTGATTTGCATTTCTCTAATAGCTAAAGAAGATGAGCATCTTTTCATATATCTGTTGGCCATTTGTATTTCTTCCTGGGAGAAGTGTCTATTCATATCCTCTTCCCATTTTTTTATTGGATTGTTTGTTTGTTTGTTGTTGAGTTTTATGAGTTCTTTGTATATTTTGGATATTAGGCCCTTATCTGAGCTGTCGTTTGAAAAAATCATTTCCCATTTAGTTGGCTTTCTGTTTATTTTGTTATCAGTTTCTCTTGCTGAGCAAAAACTTCTTAGTCTGATGTAGTCCCATTCATTAATTTTTGCCTTCACTTCTCTTGCCTGTGGAGTCAAATTCATAAAATGCTCTTTAAAACCCAGGTCCCTGAGTTGAGTACCTATGTCTTCTTCTATGTACTTAATTGTTTCAGGTCTTATGTTTAGATCTTTGATCTAACTGTAAACTTTTAATAACAGTTTCATAGCTTCTTTGAGGTCACTATAAGGTTAAGTTTAATGCTAGATACATATTAGATACTCCCAAAACACCTGATTGAATTTAGTCTTCTTTGAGTTCTCTTGTGAAGGTCCTGCATTAATGGGTTTCCCAATATCAATAAATCACATTCTTTCCTTATCCTCAGGAAAATATGTTGTTTTCTGTATAGACAGGATAAAGGGAATTATATTGCTTACAAATCAAAAACTCTAGAAGCAGGATGTTGTCCTTCATTCTAATGAAAAATCCTGGACTATGCTAAGGTTATTAATCTGTGTTAATATCACTCCTTTTTCTTGGAATAGTACTCAAAACCGTTTGTTGTAAGAGTTAATAGACGAATGTTCTTCTCTCTACATTCATCTCCCAGGATCCAATGTATTCTTTAAATTTTTTATTATTATTATTCACTTTAGAATGGGGGGGAGAGACTGGTGGAGAGGATAAGCAGGAAGCATCAACTCCCATATGTCCCTTGTCCAGGCAAGCCCAGGGTTTCTATCAGTGACCTCAGCATTTTAGGTCAACACTTTATCTACTGTTCCACCATAGGTCAGACCCTCATATATTCTTCGAAGCTTATCCTTGCAGTTATGAGTTAGGTTATAAACCACCACACACTGTAGTTATATTTGTACATGTTTTCCTTCCATTAGGTTCAGCTTTCTGTTTAGTAAGTGTTCAGTAAATATATGATGAATTAATGACCTTGATAAGAGTAACTTACTTGCCCTCTCCATAGTATTTGGCACTATTGACTTTTTGAAATAAACTGTAGTCTTAGCTTATTTTCCCCCGCCTTCTAGCTAAACATTCACAAGCTCTTTTAAGAATTTGTCCTAGATCCTCTTCTCTTTCTGTCTCCTTGGTTAACAATATCCATCATTTTAGGATTAAATACCATCTAATTGTTGAAAACTCTCCAAATTATATGTCTTTCTCACACTAACCTTCTATCTTTTGAGCTCTAAAATCATTCATTAAAATACATTCTGTATCTTCTCCATTCCAGGTGTCTTAGTCAGCTCAGGGGGCCATCATAAAATAACATAGTTGAGGGGGCTTAAGTGAGAGGAATTTATATCTCACACAAGTTCTGGAGGCTGGGAAATCCAAGATCAAGGTGCTGATTGATTCACTTCCCCAACAAGGGCTCTCTTTCTGGCTTGCAGATGGCCACCTTCTCACTGTATCCTCAAATTGTAGAGAGAGAAAGTGGAAGATCTCGAATGTCTCTTCTTTTAATGCACTATCTTTTCATGGGGGTCCTACCCTCATGACCTCATCTAAGCCTAATCAGTTCCAAAAGGCCCCATCCCCAAATACCATCACATTGGGAGTTAGGGCTTCAACATACAATGTTGGAGGGAAACAGTCCATAGCAGGAGCATCAGGTAACCACTCCATGGAAACAGCAGCGAAGAAAACTGATACAAAAATCCTTTCTTGGCCCTGGCTGGTTGGCTCAGTGGTAGAGCATTGGCCTGGCGTGCGGAAGTCCTGGGTTCAATTCCCGGCCAGGGCACACAGGAAAAGCGCCCATCTGCTTCTCCACCCCTTCCCCTCTCCTTCCTCTCTGTCTCTCTCTTCCCCTCCCGCAGCCAAGGCTCCATTGGAGCAGAGATGGCCTGGGTGCTGGGGATGGCTCCATGGCCTCTGCCTCAGGCACTAGACTGGCACTGGTCGTAACAGAGCAACGTCCCAGATTGGCAGAGCATTGCCCCCTGGTGAGCATGCCGGGTGGATCCCGGTCGGGCGCATGCAGGAGTCTGTCTGATTGTCTCCCCGTTTCCAGCTTCAGAAAAAAAAATCCTTTCTTATTGAATTTATATTGTTTGAGGAAAGTGAACAGTAAACCAGGGGGAAAAATATGTAAATAATTTAAATAGCAATAAATGCTATGAGGACAAGAAGCAGGGTAATGTGACAGAGTAAAACTAGGAAAGTGTTAGAAGTTTGAAGGGGAAAAAAAAAGAAGTTTGAAGGGAATGAGTAACAGGGCTCAGAGACAGTATTTTCTGGAGGTGAGCATTTGAACCCCAGATCTGAATAATGAGGAGAAACAAGCTAATGTCTAGAATAAGAGATTTCTAAGTTCAACAACCCTGAACTTGACTAATTTAAGAAACAGAAATAATTGTATAACCAAGGCTATCCTTGGCATCTCTAATTGGCTATCTCAAAGATACCTAGTAAGTACAGTCAGATTCTAGGTCACTCCCCCCCCCCCAAGAAATGTGTCTTTTTCCTGATATTTCCTACCTTAGTAAATGGTTCTACCATGTGCCTAGTTGATTAAGTAAGACACACACAAGTTATTTCTGTTATTTCTCTCTCATCCCCAACATGCAGTTTCTCCCCAGAATATATTTATATATTACCCCCCTGCAATGACACCAATACAAGTCAGCATGATTTCTTCACAAGAACTAGTGTGATCACCTACTAATCATTTATATTTTAGTTCTCTGTAAACTGTTTCACATAAGACTAAGGAGGTGATCATTATAAAGTGTAAATTGTTCAGTGATGCTATAGTAATCAAGACAGAGAGACACTGGCATAAAGATAGACATATAGATAAATAGAGTTAAACCAAGAGTTTAAAATAACCCAAAATTTTATGCTCAATTGATGTTTGACAATAGTTTCAAGGAAAGTCAAAGGAAAAAAATATTTTTTCAAAAAATGATGCTGTGACAACTGGATGGTCACATGTAAAAATTGATAATAAACCAATTCCTTATATCATAGAAAAAGTAACTAAAAGTTCACTTTTGATTTAGATATAATTTTGAGTTAAATTATAGAACTCTTAGAAGAAAACACAGAAATAAATTTTTATGATATTAGATTAGGCAACAGTTTCTTAGATATGACAACAAAAGACATAATTGACAAAGGAAGAAAAGATAAATTGAACTTCATGGAAAGCAAAAGCCTTTCTGCTACAAATACCATCAAAAATGTGAAAAAACAACCAAAGAATGAGAGAAAATATTGACAAAAAAAATCTATCTGATAAATGATTTGTGTCTAGAATATATAAAGACCTCTTACAACACAATTATAAAAAGATAACCAGTTAAAAAAATGGGCAAAAAATTTGAACTATTTCTCCCAAGAACATGTTCAAATGAATGATAAGTACAAAAAAAATTCAACATTGTTAGTTATTAGAAAAATGCAAATTAAAATGACTTCACGCTCATCAGAATGACTATAATAAAAGACTAATGTATTTGGCAAAGATGTGAAGAAATTAGAACCCTCATACATGGCTTGTGGAAATGTAAAAATGTTCAGCCACTTTGGAAATCAGTTTGGCAGTTCCATAAAATGTTAAACAAAGAGATGCAATAAGACACAGCAATTTCACAGCTAGGTTTGTATCCACTAGAAATATAAGAGACCTGTAGTGGCGCAGCAGATAAAGCATCAGCCTGGAATGCTGAGGTAACAGGTTCAAAACTCTGGGCTAACCTCGTCAAGACACACATGGGAGTTGATGTTCCCTGCTCCTCCTCCTCTTCTCTCCCTGTCTTCTCTCTAAAATAAATAATTTTTTAAAATCTTAAAAAAAAATACCTACGTAAAAACTTGTATTTGTTCATAGCAGTATTATTTTAATATCTTAAAAGTGGACGGAACTCAAAAGTCCATTAACTGATATTTTATACAATGGATTAATAATTGACAATAAAAAAGTAGTAATACATGCTACCACATGCATAAACCTTGTGAACATGCTAAATGAAAGAAGTCAGTCACAAAAAATCACATGTTGTGTGATTCCACTTATATGAGAGATCCAGAATAGGTAAATTTTTAGAAACAGGCAGTAGATTACTAGTGTCTAAGACTTGGGGTGAACTGAGGAGGGAGAAAAAGGTGATAACTGCTAATGCCTATTTTGGGGAGACAAAAAATTCTCAAATTACATAGTAATGATGATTTAGCAAATGTGAATTTATCAAACCCCATTAAATTACACACTTTAAATGAGTGAATTGTATGCTTTGTAAATGCTATCGCAAGAAAGCTGTTTAAAAATGGTTTAGTGATGGAAATATTCTTTATCTTGATGAGGGTATGGGTTACATGGGTGAATCCATTTGTCAAAAACTGTATAGTAAAGATCTGTGCATATCAAATCATATATATTTTACCTAAAAGAGAAATATAAAGCAATAACCAAGTGCATATAGGGAATGGGGAAAGGGATATAAAACAAAAATGGCAAAATGTTAATAAATGTTAAAGGTGCATAATAGGTACAAAGTGACCACTATATACTATGCTGTTTTTTCATATATGTTTAAAATATTTTCATAATAAAGCACTTAAAAGTATACATTTTTTTGTATTTTTCTGAAGTGAGAAGTAGGGAGGCAGAGAGACAGACTACCACATGTGCCCAACTGGGATCCACCTGGCAAGCCCACTAGGGGGTGATGGTCTGCCCATCTGGGGCATTGCTCCATTGCAACTAGAGTCATTCTAGCACCTGAGGTGGAGGCCATGGAGCCATCCTCAGCATTTGAGCCAACTTTGTTTCATTGGAGCCTTGGCTGTAGGAGGGAAGAGAAAGATAAAAAGAGAGGAGAGGGGGAAGATTGGAGAAGCAAATGGGTGCTTCTCCTGTGTGCCCTGGTTGG